>NC_064621.1:607914953-608218167 GCF_023898315.1 Schistocerca nitens | reverse complement strand
GCCGAAGTGGCCGCGCGGTTCTGGCGCTGCAGTCTGGAACCGCGAGACCGCTACGGTCGCAGGTTCGAATCCTGCCTCGGGCATGGATGTGTGTGATGTCCTTAGGGTAGTTAGGTTTAACTAGTTCTAAGTTCTAGGGGACTAATGACCTCAGCAGTTGAGTCCCATAGTGCTCAGAGCCATTTGAACCATTTTGATGATGTATGTGTCCGAGAATTAACAATTTCCTTATGTCATAAAGGACTTTTATTTCACAGCAGCCATATTGAATGACGTCAATCGCGTCACAGTGCGACATCTCGGATAACGGTATTTTGGGGTGACGTCCTTGTTGTCTGCGGGAGGCAGTGGATCAGAACGTTTTAATGTCAGTTTAGAACCTGACTCAGACCTCGAAATCGTGGCAGAAAAACAAAATGTTTGGCAGTGTACAAAGTGTGTTGGAGCAGGAAAAAAAATAATAATTCAAACAACGGGGCAGGGTCACAGTCTCTTGCGACTTACAGTATAGGCCGTGGGATATGATCATTCCTCTAGAGTATCGTTGATGAAACTGGTCTGTACAATTGATCGATACCTATATATTTAATAAGATCGTCACAAGTGCTCGATGCCTGCACACATGTGGTATTTGTTTTCGATATATGGCAGGAAGGAGATATGGTAAAAATCTTATCTAGTTCTAATCAGATGAAGTTAGTTGAACTTTTGTAGTTCGTAATTTTTCTCTGGTGGATGGAATACAATAACGATGATAGAATGTTGGGGTGATAGACTTGAATGGGCCCTGAGGGACGTGCATCTATTGTACCTGCTTGTAGTATGGAGAAGCACCATAATGCAGTAGCAAAATCCATGTCCTTCCCGCAGTTCCTTTACTGTCTTTTATACTACCTCGTGTTGCAGGAACAGGCTTTGTTTCCGTTGAATGGTCAAAACACAGTTCCATCATAGTAACTCAGCTTCGCCGCTTCAACTTTTGTAGTCCTGTCTTCCTCAGTTGCGTTTCTACATAGGTTGCAGAAGGTGGTAGACATAGTTTTCTTCTGACCCCTACTCAGTTCGACTCACATTGGAACGATCACGTGCGCAAAGCTGCAGGGATGGTAGCGCAAGGTCTGCAGTTGCAGGATGCACAGGGGCTACCTAAAATGAGGCGGAAATTTTTTCTGTAGCAGATAGATTCGAGAAAGGTGAGTCGTTTCGAGATATGACAGTGCTAGAAATAGGATTCACTTGTGGCTACAATAATTAAAAGACTTCTCAAAGTTACTGTACATTTCTTACGACCTCAATCAGCACACTAACTACTACTGTTTGCGATCCTTCTCGGTTAGTCGTCGTCTATAACTCAGTCGCAGAACCTCTGACATGGTATCGAGACAGAGTACGTTACAAATACTGGATAAATATCTAGTGCTGGCGGCGTGAGGGGATTGTAAAATTGTAAATAGCAGTTTCATACCACGTTCCTTAGCCGAATCACTTTCAGAATTCAGCGATTTTGTGACGAGGGTGCATCGTGGGCTACGTGTAACTGGTCTGCTGGTCTGATAATATACACTCTGGCGATCACCGTCTCGGTATTTGTCTGGAGAAACCACGTGATTCGGAGGTAATGCCATACCGCGATTTATATAGCCAGTATAGCTTTTAAAATGGATACTTCTGTGCATCTGTAGAACTAAGACTGCTTGTGACAGTAACATACAGTAGTTGTTGCGATCGTTTTTTTTTTAACATCTGGCGGTTTGTAAGACGATTACGCTCCTCTTTCTAAGACACAGTGGTCGAACTTGTAAGAAAAACTTATGAGACATGTCCACCGATCACTGATTTTCTCTCAGTATTATTTTGTATCGTCTGCAATTATTTATTGGCCAAGTATTATACTTAGTAGTAGTAGGGGGTGCCTGGTAGGTTCACCTTGAGCATCAGGCTTATAAAGGTGTTTGTGTTCCGACGTGTGCAGAAGGGAATGACTATGTCCATTTGTAAGGAGGCTATGGATTTGATGTCGAGTACTGTGATAGCAAAAGGAAGAGTATGTCAAGTCACAAGAATGGTACAAATATTTCTGTTTCCAGAGCCACGGCCGTCAACAGGGTGTATTTCTCATACTTCGCTCATGTCTGGTCGTAAGGGAGGTAGAGATATTTCTTTCCAGAGCCGTCAGCAGGATGTATTTCTGATATTTCGCTCATTGTCGGATGTCGTTCGAGACCGCGATCGTAACATGTAGTTGTAAGTAGAGGGATAAAATATATATCTGTCCGAACTCTTAGGATGAATATTCTACCTGTGTGGGGGTACTTCACGTTTCCCGTTAATGGTAGGAGCTGTTAGAATGGAGAGGCCTGTTGCAGAGTAGGAATGTAGATGAATTAACCATGTTGTCCTCTAGACGACCGAATAGCGAACTAATATTTAGCTTGCGTTGGATAGCTTTCGTGATCGCATTTAAATTCGAGAAGATTGAATATGGAGGTGCGTTATTCCTTCCCATGTAAATTGTTTGGTTAACTACTTCTGCACATTTCGCGCCTTTATTTAGTTGAGAGAAGATCGATTGTGGTGTGTGCATCTAAATGTGGAAGATATGTTTGCCGGTTCTCTGGACATCAGAAACACCTTAGTTGAGTTTGCAAATTATAGGGATGATTTGGAATCTGCTACATCACCGACATCGGTATTCGCGAGTGGAAATATCAGTTTTCTCTCTCTCTTTTTTTTTTTTTTTTTTTTTTTCGAGCTTCCGCTTAAATGTCTTCGCAGACGTGACAAGTTTCTAGTTAGTCAGTGGTTTACAGCACGCCCCACCTAGCTAAAGTTTCGGGTTTGTAGAGAAATAATTTCCAGTCTATATCATCGGAATTATGTTGTGTGATCCATCAGTAGGATACTGATTCTTGATATCGAGAAGTATCGCGAAAATGGTATGACATTCTAGCAAGCTATGCGAAATTAGATATGTTCTTGTAACTCCAGAGTCTGTAGATGGGTGTAGAAAAGCGAGCAAGCAAGCAAGCAGGTCCGGACCAGAAACAGTAACATCTTTGTACTGAGGGGGGAAACGAGGCCGAATTCATATAACAGTTCTGAGAGTGACTTTGATCCACTCAGGACACTCTGGTCACGTGTTAGGCGTGGATAACCGCCCGACCTCGTGGTAAATATCTAGTGCTGCGAGTATACCTATGGTGCTGTCTGTCTTCGCGGTGTATGTACGAATGATGTAAAAGGGCTGACTTTGTATGGCACAGGATACGAATTGTATGTCTACTAGATCGACATGATATGTGGTGATATATTGATAGGTTGGAGATTGGTTTCACTTTCTAATATTCAAGCTCCTGTCCTCAGTGGGAGAGCAGTGTAATGGAGTAAGAGATTTTCAGTATTTGACGATATGTAGGGGCACTTTACAAGGTTTAATTGTTGGTGCAATATGGCGATCTGCGAAAAGTAGTTTTTTTGCCACTGAAGGCCTTGTCTGCAGAAAGAAAACAAAGGTGGACAGTGCTTCCACACTGGCGGTATCAGTAATTCAGCGGGTAAATTCGGTAATGAAGCAGGCAAAAAGGAGTACAAACGTCTAAAAAATGAGATCGACAGGAAGTGCAAAATGGCGAAGCAGGGATGGCTAGAAGACAAATGTAAGGATGTAGAGGCTTATCTCACTAGGGGTAAGCTAGACACTGCCTACAGGAAAATTAAAGAGACCTTTGGAGAAAAGAGAACCACTTGTATGAATATCAAGAGCTCAGATGGAAACCCAGTTCTAAGCAAAGAAGGGAAAGCATAAAGGTGGAAGGAGTATATAGAGGGTCTATACAAGAGCGATGTACTTGAGGACAATATTCTGGAAATGAAAAAGAATGTAGATGAAGACGAAATGGGAGATACAATACTGCGTGAAGAGTTTGACAGAGCACTGAAAGACCTGAGTTGAAACAAGGCCCCAGGAGTAGACAACATTCCATTAGAACTACTGATGGCCTTGGGAAAGCCAATCCTGACAAAACTCTACCATCTGGTGAGCAAGATGTATGAGACAGGCGAAATACACTCAGACTTCAAGAATAATATAATAATTCCAATCCCAAAGAAAGCAGGTGTTGACATATGTGAAAATTACCGAAAAATCAGTTTAATAAGCCACAGCTGCGAAATACTAACGCGAATTATTTAAAGACGACTGGAAAAACTAGTAGAAGCCAAACTTGGGGAAGATCAGTTGGATTCCGTAGAAATATTGGAACAGGTGAGGCAATACTGACCTTACGACTTATCTTAGAAGAAAGATTAAGAAAAGGCAAACCTACGTTTCTAGCATTTGTAAACTTAGAGAAAGTTTTGACAATGTTGACTGGAATACTCTCTTTCAAATTCTAAAGGTGGCAGGGGGAAAATACAGGGAGCGAAAGGTTATTTACAATTTGTACAGAAACCAGATGGCAGTTATAAGAGTCGAGGGGCATGAAAGCGAAGCAGTGATTGGGAAGGGAGCGAGACAGGGTTGTAGCCTCTCCCCAATGTTATTCAATCTGTATATTGAGCAAGCAGTAAAGGAAAGAAAAGAAAAATTCGGAGTAGAAATAAAAACTTTGAGATTCGCTGATGACATTGTAATTCTGTCAGAGACAGCAAAGGACTTGGAAGAGCAGTTGAACGGAATGGACAGTGTCCTGAAAGGAGGATGTAATATGAACATCAAGAAAAGCAAAACGGGGATAATGGAATGTAGTCGAATTAAGTTGGGTGATGCTGAAGGAATTAAAGTAGGAAATGAGACACTTGAAGTAGTAAAGGGGTTTTGCTAGTTGGGGAGCAAAATAACTGATCATGGTCGAAGTAGAGAGGATATAAAATGTAGACTGGCAATGGCAAGGAAAGAAGAGAAATTAGTTAACATCGAGTATTGATATAAGTGTCAGGAAGTCGTTTCTGAAAGTATTTGTATGGAGTGTAGCCATGTATGGAAGTGAAACGTGGACTATAAATTATTTGGACAAGAAGAGAATAGAAGCTTTCGAAATGTGGTGCTACAGAAGAATGCTGAAGATTAGATGGATAGATCACATAACTAATGAGGAGGTATTGAATAGAATTGGGGAGAAGAGGAGTTTGTGGCACAACTTGACAAGAAGAAGGGACCGGTTGGTAGGATATGTTCTGAAACATCAAGGGATCACCAATTTAGTATTGGAGGGCGGCATGGAGGGTAAAAATCGTAGAGGGAGACCAAGAGATGAATACACTAAGCAGATTCAGAAGGATGTAGGTGGCAGTAAGTACTGGGAGATGAAGAAGCTTGCACAGGATAGAGTTGTATGGAGAGCTGCATCAAACCAGTCTCAGGACTGAAGACCACAACAACAACAAATTCGGTAAGAGCCAGTCATAATGCACAATTCATTCACAAGACATCCTTTGTGCTAGGATATAGGAGTCTCTACATAGCAGTGAGAATGTTTGCATATGTTGAAAGGAGGAGCGGTAATACGTGATGGATGGTGAGTCACCCTAGGATCGCGAGGAAGAATGCATTCGACATTATTCTGCGCTATTTTCGTAGACAGGTTCTGTTAGGGTAAGAATTTCCTTCCATACAAGCCGAGACATCACGAAAGCTCCTGCAAAAGTGCACATCAAGTATTTCTGGGGCACTATAGAAGATAGGGATCACACCAGCAGTGGTGAACACATGTGCACATGGCCCAGAGGATGACTTGCCACTTATTTAGATAGACATGTGACGTCAGTATAACACTTGAAGAAGTTTAACTGAAGAGGTGACTTTGACATTGTATTGGCAGCAGTGTGATTTTCACAGCGGTGTCGATACACTTGCGCCTTGGAGCATCTGCGCTCTTCAAATAGGTCATCACTCTCTTCTGGTCACATCAACAACGGTGCCTAGGTGATCATGTATTTCGAGAGGAATTTCTCAGGTATCAAGTATGAAAGGGATGCCACTGCCTCATGCTTGAGGGACCCGAATTGGCACCTGTGCATGGCTTGGCAGCTGCCAGTGCATCCCGACTTCTGGAAGCATGTGTGGTAGCCTGCTGTGCGGTCCAGTGGACAGGGGGAGGCGGGCGGGGGCTGCGTACATTGTTTTGTGTGTCTGTGGCATTATTTTGCGAGCAGGTCTGTAGGCTGTGCTGTGTGTGATTTGGACAGTTTACGAGTTGATTTCATGTCTGCACATCAGCATACTGCATTATTTAGGAGGAGTTTGCATGTCTGTGTGCTGTGTACTGTAATTATTATGTCAATTTAGGAGTTGTTTGCATGTCTGCAGGGCGTTATTTCAGTAATTTACAATTAGTTTATAGGTCTGTAGGCTTTGTGGTGTGACCCCAAGCATCTCAGAGCATGTGTTTGGTATCAGTGTGATAAATATACTATCTAAAATCCATCCCTAAATAAATTATTCCAAAATAAATAAAGTACACTCCTTCCTCTTCCAGCAGCCCAACGCATGATGAGGCATTTCCCCTCCAGACAGCTATCTTGGGTTATGTCACGGAATGGATGACAGTGCCCTCTGGTGGCAGTACTGTGTACTAGGTCCAGATCCCATGGTGACAACACTGTTTCGCTCCATTTCCCTCTGCCATCTTGGATTACATCATGGAATGGAGGACAGTGCCCTCTGGTGGCAGTACTGTGTACTAAGTCAGTTGGACTCCGGATCTTGTGGCGATCACACTGGATGGTGGTACTGCCTCTAATTGTTTAAATAAAGACTGCATCAAAATAAAGACTTATGTCCAGCACAGGCCAAGTCCTTTTCCTGCTAATCCCTAGGAAGAGGTGGCAGTCGGATGACTTAGGTTAGTGGAGGTAGCCCAAGTGACCTTTTTTCCCGCCATTTTCTTAGGTTAGTAGAGGTGTGCTGCATTGTCCTGATGGAATTTGAACTTCCTGCCATTTTCTAGGGGGGGAGGAGGGGAGTTAGGTTAGTGGAGGTAGCCTAATTGACCTATCTTCCTGCCAAAATTCAAACTTGCTGCCAAAATCCGCTATCTTGGATGATGTCGTGGCCACCATCTCGGATGATGTCATGCGCCGTTGCTGAGTCTAGACGCCCCCATCTTGGATGACGGTATCGCCGCCATCTTGAATACATCTGGCAACAATGGAGAGAGGGGTGACACCCCTGTTGCTCTACTACTACCGCTCTGCGTGTGGCCACGACATTTCTGTGAACCAGCAGTCGAGCACAGGTGAACTTATGCCATCCCGTATTCGAAGCACTATGACTACCCATGTCCGTTTCTCCAGCCTCTGCCTCAGCCAAGAAAACTCACGAATCTCACACTGGAAGCCACTAACACTAACAATGTGTTTTTCTCCAGCACAGTTGAGAACATTAAACATACCAGTTTTACTTTTATCGGAAAGTGATATATGTGACAGAACCGTCACAGAACCCTTCTTTAGCGCTATCTGCCTTTTAATACTAACATTTCAGCTGTCATGGTTTAGATTCAGATCCCAGAAGTTTTACCCAAATTTGTAATAGATGTTGTCAGTGTTTGTCAGATGATTTAATGTGCACTTCAATACAATAAACTTTATAGGCTGCGATTCTTTTTTAATATCATAGCTGACTACTTCCCTGTTCATCATTTTAAGGGGAGGGGGGCTACAATTTACTTATGTCAGGTTAACACGACCAGTTTACATAACCCAAAAGCTATAACACACCGTCCAATAGCACTAGATTTCTGGAAGGCATTTGACACATTTCCCCCTGCAGACTGTTAATGAAGGTACGAGTATGTGGAATACGTTCAGAGATATTTGAGAGGCTCTACTACTTCTAAAGTAATAGAACAAATTCGTAGGTGTCCCACTATGAACGCTGATGTGTCGGTAGTTCAGGTAGCCAATAGAGACAGTCACACATCTACAAAAAGTTAACACATTAATAAGTTTACTTACAGTATGTACACTTCACTGTTGAAACATACATAACTTTGAAGTGCTGTAGGTCGTTCCATTGTGTTGAGTTAATTCAGCGAGAGCAAGGGTAGTTAACAAATAGTCTTAAATGTTGATACAGTCAGGTAAGTCAGTGGTTACCAATAATGTTTAATAGCTTCACGCTACGTCGATGAAATTTTCATCGCTGCAGTGTTCTGTAGTAACTACGATAAGACTGTAGACTACCTGAGTCAGACTGAAGCTGCCTAAAAAGCCGCTCGGGGCAGTCAGTGGTGCGGGCACTGAGGTCATCAGAAATCAGCGCTGCCCTGGGGCGCCCCCCATCGGAGAGAGCGACCGATGAAAGAGGGAAAACCGCGTGGTGGCTGGCGTGCTGGCAGGAGGTTAGAAAGTGCCGTCACCAGCGTAGCTGTGAGCACGGTCCGGTTGACCGAATGCTAATATTTCGATGCCTGTAGGATATGTTGATTAAAAGGCCATCCTTACGTAAGCTTTTTCCAGTGCAGGAAAATATAATTCCTTGATATGAAGATTGATGTTAGTTCATGATGGCTAACGGGTGTGTCCACGTTCCTGGAACTTTTCAAGTGGCTCGAAACTGAAGTAATTAATTAAAATTTTTGCCAAGGGCTTACTAGGCAGATGTGCAAACCCCTAAACCATCGCGGTACTGTGGCTACCGCAGCTGCATTTAATTTTGTAGTGAAATATTAAGATATTAGGGTATGCAGATGATCTAAACATCATTAGCATCAAGAGCATATGGACTATCAGACCAATTGTGTGATTGGATTGAAGAGTTCCTAGATAACAGAACGCAGCATGTCATTCTCAATGGAGAGAAGTCTTCCGAAGTAAGAGTGATTTCAGGTGTGCCGCAGGGTAGTGTTATACGACCGTTGCTATTCACAATATACATAAATGACCTTGTGGATGACATCGGAAGTTCATTGAGGCTTTTTGCAGACGATGCTGTGGTGTATCGAGAGGTTGTAACAATGGAAAATTGTACTGAAATGCAGGAGGATCTGCAGCGAATTGACGCATGGTGCAGGGAATGGCAATTGAATCTCAATGTAGACAAGTGTAATGTGCTGCGAATACATAGAAAGATAGATCCTTTATCATTTAGCTACAAAATAGCAGGCCAGCAACTGGAAGCAGTTAATTCCATAAATTATGTGGGAGTACGCATTAGGGGTGATTTAAAATGGAATGATCATATACAGTTGATCGTCGGTAAAGCAGATGCCAGACTGAGATTCATTGGAAGAGTCCTAAGGAAATGCAATCCGAAAACAAAGGAAGTAGGTTACAGTACGCTTGTTCGCCCACTACTTGAATACTGCTCAGCAGTGTGGGATCCGTACCAGATAGGGTTGATAGAAGAGATAGAGAAGATCCAACGGAGAGCAGCGCGCTTCGTTACAGGATCATTTAGTAATCGCGAAAGCGTTACGGAGATGATTGATGAACTCCAGTGGAAGACTCTGCAACAGAGACGCTCAGTAGCTCGGTACGGGCTTTTGTTAAAGTTTCGAGAACATACCTGCACCAAAGAGTCAAGCAGTATATTGCTCCCTCCTACGTATATCTTGCGAAGAGACCATGAGGATAAAATCAGAGAGATTAGAGCCCACACAGAAGCATACCGACAATCCTTCTTTCCACGAACGATACGAGACTGGAATAGAAGGGAGAACCGATAGAGGTACTCGGGGTACCCTCCGCCACACACCGTCAGGTGGCTTGCGGAGTATGGATGTAGATGTAGATGTAGATTAGCGATAGGAAAGAATCTGTAACAGCAAATGCGAATGCGTTAATCAAGGCTAGTGAAGATGTGGGTCTAAGGCTAAGTGAAGACAAAACTAAATACCTGGTTACTACTAGAATGCCAACAGCAGTAGATCATGAAGAGTTGGAGACATGCAGTTTGAAAAAGTGAACACATTTAAGTATCTAGGCATGGACATCACTTCGAGAAATGAGATTGAATCCGAACTGAAGAAGAGATTACGGGCGGGAAATGCGTGCTACTTTCATCACGGATATTGTCTAGGAATTTAAAGATTAGAATATACAAAACTATTATTCTACCAGTTATGCTGTATGGGTGTGAGACTTGGTCTCTCGCTGTGCAAAATGAAAAGCCGTTTCGAGTATTTGAAAACAAAATTTTGAGGAAAATTTTTGGAGCAAAAAGGGATGACATTAACGGAGAGTGGCTAAACTGCATAACGAAGAGGTTCACGAACTCTATTCAAGCCCTGACATAATCAGTATTATTAAATCACGTAGGCTGCGATGGGCGGGTCACGTAGCTCGAATGGTTGAGGGCAGGGGAGCGCGCAGAGTACTGGTAGCGCAGCTAAAAGGAAAACGTCCTGTGGGGAGACCGAGGCGTAGATGGGAGAACAATGTGAAGGCTGATTTGAGGAGCCTAGGTATTGAAGGTGAATGGAAGGAAATAGCCCAAGACAGGGACAGATGGCGAAAATACGTTGCTGCGGTAATGGACTCTCGAGTCCGGTATGACCAGTGAGTAAGTAAGTAAGTAAGTGGACATTGCAACACAGCATGCCCAAAGGATATCCATGTAAAACTTACCGCCATCTTGCAGAGTTTGAAAAAGTCATTGGTATGGGGGACACAAGCATCGCACCGACAAATGACACAGATAGCTGGCTGCAGCGCCGTCACTGCAGAATGGTGGATCGTAATGAGGTGGACTCAGGACAAGAACTGTAGACAGCGGTCCTCCCAGAGGCACCACACCTCCAGGAGATGATAGGATTGGCTCTGATGGGTGTCAACAGCTGGAAGCGGGGCGGAGCGTCACCGTGAATCGTCGTGAACACATCACTGGAAGCTGGGATTATATCTCGACTTACCGTGCACAGCTCACCACTGACACCATACTACAGACAACAGGGACTTGCGCGGTGTAGATCCAGACTCATCCGAGACGCGAGTGTCAATCTGCGGTGTTCAGTGATCAGTCTCTCTCCTGAATGGGTCGGTCACATCAACGCCGGCGTGTCTGTAGACGGCCTGGTGAGAGGTGACAGCAACTAGACCCATACAGCTCCTGAAATTATGGTGTGAGGAGGAACTGTATACGACAGGAGGGCTGATCTTATAACTGTTGAAGGGAGGCTGAATGCTTGCCGGTACGTGGTAATAGTCATAAGCCCTGTTGTCACAACTTTCATAACAAGGGCGTCAAATGGCACATTCCACCAGGGCAGTGCAGTGCAAGAGCCGACACTGCAGCTCAAATCACAAATGCCTTGACCAGTGGGCGGATCCTTGAATTTGCTTGCCTGTTCCACTGATTTGTCACTCACAGGGCATGTCTGGGGTGCGAGGGGAAGACGTACAATTTCGTATCACCTTCCAACCAGTAGTCTCATGCACTGACACAGCATATGTTTCTGCCTTGGCGAAAAGTTCCTCAACATAATACCTGCATCCTGTTTCCTTCCATTCTACAACGAGAACAAGAGTGCATCGTGCCTGGGAGACGGGATGGGGATAGTCACACTCCATGCAGTTGATAGTTGGCATCAGTTTCGAATGGAGCGAAAGATTGTGTGAAATCCTATGGGACTTAACTGCTAAGGTCATCAGTCCCTAAGCTTACACACTACTTGACCTAAATTATCCTAAGGACAAACACACACACCCATACCCAAGGGAGGACTCGAACCTCCGCCGGGACTAGCAGCACCGTCCATGACTGCAGCATCTGAGACCGCTCGGCTAATCCCGCGCGGCGGAGCGAAAGATTAACCATTTCAATCTGTCACGTTATGAAGGTCTCTACAGAGTTTCGTAAATACCGGAACTGGTGCCTCGTGTTCAAATAACCTACGGAAATGCATCCCGGTGGCGTAGTCTACAACAGCCAATATTTCGAGACGTGCACACCGTATCCTTTTCAAGCCAAAACTGCAGCAAGTCAGTACTGTGCAAGCGAATTTAAAAACTTAGTTTGCAGAGCGATTCCAGAAAGATAAAACACTACCGCCATCACACAACCATAGATTATCAACGTCAGAAGTTATCGATAGCGAAGGTTAATAACCAACGAATCAGGTACGGCAGCACTAACTCCTCCTTCTGTGTTTTTTTTTTTTTTTTTTTTTTTTTTGACAAGCGGAGGGAAGGATTCGACACAGAACTTAACTAAAAGCTCTGTCTCTATGTATAAGGTTACTTGCTAATTTAATTTCAACTGCTCCCTTAATAATATCTACTATTCCAGTACATTGGTAACAAATTGTTACATTATCCGAATAGGTGGAAGTGCATACATTCCATAGGATTACCAGTTCGAACACTATGTTCTGCAATATCAGATTTCTTCGGCTGTTGTAAGCGTGTGTCACGTTTATGCTCACACCACTGGTCCTTCACTGTCCTGATAGTGTGACCAATATATGACGTCCCATACCAGCAGGGAATACAATACACTCCCGCCTTACGCATACCAAGATCATCCTTCACGAAACGTAAAATGACGCCAATCTTAGGTGGTTCAAAATGGTTCAAATGGCTCTGAGCACTAAGGGACTTAACTTCTGAGGTCATCAGTCCCCTAGAACTTAGAACTGCTTAAACCTAACTAACCTAAGGACATCACACAAATCCATGCCCGACGCAGGATTCGAACCTGCGACCGTAGCGGTCGCGCGGTTGCAGACTGTAGCGCCTAGAACCGCTTGGTCACACCGGCCGGCTCTTAGGTGGTGGTCGAAAAACACGCTTCACATCATATTTCGCAAAATATGACCTATTCTGCTAGAGCTGGTCGGTGCCTATGGTAAAAAGGCCGTAGACTTCCGTGCCACTTCGGTATTATCACCACTTACACGGTACACGTTTGGTCTATAAGGAATGGACGTCTGATCCGTCTTTCGTTATAATCATTCTCACGAAAGATGGGCTAACTCAGCTGCCAAACTCTGAGGGTCAGAGATATGGGCTCTGTGAACCGAGGTACGATGTACTCCACACTGACCCAGAGGGCGACAGCTATCGGCCGATAGATACAACTCCCTGTGAGTAGGCGTCCTGTAAATGGTGTGGGCCAACGTACCATCAACCCTCCCAGTGATCAAGACATCAAGGTTGGGAAGGTAGCCATCCTTTTCCACGACCATCGTTAAACAAATATTCGAGTGGATTGAATTCAGGTGTTCTGAAAAAGTCGTTCAAATTCTCACTGCCATGACTCCAGACAATGAAAGTATCACCTACAACTTTAAAAACACTCAGGTTTCAAAGCCGCGAAGCCCAAGCCACGTTCCTCAAAGTCTTCAATAAATAAATTGGCAGTCGGAGGTGACAACGGCCTTTCCATCGCAACTCCATCTGCCTGCTCGTTGTACTGCTGTATTCCTTGCAATTGTGGCGTATCGCATATTGGTTAAACGGAAAGGATTGTGGAGGACCAGTGCACTGACAAGAAGCGTCACACACGCTCACAATGGCCTTACAGTTGAAATCAAACTAGCAAGTAACCTTATTAATAACATTACAATGAAATGAACACCCTTAGCTGCTTACAGGCGTTGACATACGTCAACGGGACAGATGAAAATGTGTGCCCCGACCGGGACTCGAACCCGGGATCTCCTGCTTACATGGCAGACGCTCTGTCCATCTGAGCCACCGAGGACACAGAGGATAGCGCGACTGCAGGGATTTATCTCTGGCACGCCTCCCGCGAAAACCCACATTCTCAACGTATTGTCCCGCACTACATTCGTAGTGGCCCCGCCCATTATACTCATTACTTGCGGCGCGTAAGAGTTCGGGCACTGTTTGTGCATTCGCACAGAAGATGGTCAAATGGCCGGTGAGCCTTAACTATATATATATATGTATATATATATATATATATATATATATATATATATATATATATATATATATATATACATACTAAGATGGTATCTGTTCTTTCGGGCATGTCCGAAAGAACAGATACCATCTTAGTATACTTATTAATAACGTCGAGATTTTTGTTCAAATTCTGCCTGGAATCCTGCTCTCTCTTCTTCTCTCCCTTGCCTGCTCTCTCTCTCTCTCTCCCCCTTGTCGAAACAAAAAGAAAAAAAAGGAGAGGGTCAGAACTGATGCCATCTCACTGGTTGGTTATTAATTTTCACTGTCAATAACTTCTGTCGTCGGTCATCTTTGTCTGTACGACAGCGCTAGTGTTTACAACTTGTGTGTGTGTTATCCCTCCAGAGTTCCTCTGAAAACCGAGTTTATAAATTCCCTTGTAGAGTGCTTATTAGCTGCAAAAAAATGTTCAAATGTGTTTGAATTCCTAAAGGACCAAACTGCTGAGGTCATCGGTCCCTAAGACTTATTATTATTAATTCCTTTAAATTTTTATGTGGAACATAGGGCTGCAACAGGATCGCCATCTTGTTCTGTCTTCTGCTAGTATCTTCATTTCTTCCCACCCTATTCCTTTCTGATGGCCTTCTGCTTCAACTGACCGTCTCCATGTCATTTTGGGCCTGCCTCGTCTTCGTCGTCCTTGTGGGATCCAGTCAAGTGCTTCTCTCGCAATATGTCCATTTGGTCTTCTTCTAAGAGTATGCCCTAACCATTTTATATTACTTTCAAATATCCGCAATTTGGTCCTCAGTCATATTTCCTACGATCTCCAGATAGAGCGTAGAGTTGTAAAAGTTCCTCTTGCTTTGTTGATGCGGCTGTTAATGTCCCCTGTTGCACCGCCACCTGGTGTAATCATGCTTCCAAGGTAGCCAAACTTATCCACCTTTTCAATTATCTGGTTCCACAGCTTAAGCTCTGCAGTGCTGTTATCATTTGTCCACATGTCTTTAGTGTTTTGGGAGTTAATTTTCAGGCCAACTTGCTTCGCTGCAGATTTCAGACCTTCTAGCTCCTCTTTCATGTCGTTGAGGCTGTGGGATAGAAGGCAAAGGTCATCTGCAAAATCTAGGTCTTCTAGATGTGTCCCATTGCTCCATTTTATTCCTCTCACTTTATCTATTGCTTGCGCCATTACAAGATTAAGTACTATGTTAAAAAGTATCGGTGAGAGCATGCAGCCTTGCTTAACTCCTGTTCTCACTGCTATTGGATCTGAAAGCAGACCTTGATGTTGAATCTCGCATGTGTAGTTTACATACATGCACTTGACGAGAGCTATTATTTTCTTGGGGATTCCAAAAGTTCGCAGTGAACTCCAAATTTTTGTTCTAGTTATACTGTCAAATGCCTTTTCAAAGTCTACAAGACTTACACACTAGTTAAACTAACTTAACCTAACTTATGGCAACGCGGGGTAGCCGCGCGGTCTGTGGCGTCCTGTCACGCTTCGCGCCGCTCCTCCAGTCGGAGGTTCGAGTCCTCCCTTGGGCTTGGGTGTTGTGTTGTCCTTAGCGTAAGTTTAAGTTAGATTAAGTAGTGAGTAAGTTTAGGGACCGGTGACCTCAGCAGTGGTCCCATAAGATGTTACTGCAAATTTCCAAACTTTCCTAACTTATGCTAAGAACAACAAACACGCCCATGCCCGAGGGAGGACTCGAATCTCCGGCGGGAGGGGCTGCGTAATCCGTGACACGGCGCCTCAAACCGCGCGGCCACACCGCGCAGCTTTACTAGCTGCAATTTAGTCTTGTAAATGAGAGGGCGTGCACGTGGAAATATCTGCGGTTGTCGACGTCGCTGACCGGCTGCAATGCCGTAAGTCAGCAACTCGTGTCTCATTCACACTGGGGCTTCACGGTTTAACATTTCTCACTTCCGCCGTCGTGTGTTTGGAAACGCACACAATTGTACACTTCCTATCTCGTCGGTTTATTTTCTCAAACGCTCAGAAGTGAGGCTGACACTGCATTATGTTGAAGTGAGTAATTGTACGCGTGCTGTTTTGATTACTGCTTTCGAGAGTGTTAAAGCGAGGATGTCAAATTAGGCTGTGCGGTGTGTGCTGATAAGAGGGCACGTAAATTTGTCACTCCGGCGGGTGGAACGCTAAATATACTCGGGCGAGGGCAGGCTGCCTGCCGTCCCGCCGCCAGACAAAAGGGGAAATTATATTCGCGACGAGTTCATAAACAAGCGCGTTGTTTATAAATCAGAGTGTTTATCTGGCGCCGTAACGGCATGCCCGCAGAAAATAAACTGCTCTGTGAGTCGGCCCGCTTATACGAGCCGTCATAAACGCATAAAACGGAACAGATATACTGCGGCGGCAGCGGGCGCGCTGCCATTCACGTGCGGGCACGACCGCCCGGCGTGTCGTCGCCGCCGCGTTTCCGCCAAAATTTGTTCCGCTCTGCGCTGCGGCCCGCCACGTGATGGTACGGTGGCGAGGCGACTGGGGTGGGGGGGGGGGGGGGGGGGAGCGGCGCGCTGTCTGCAGCGGCACCCAGCCAAAGGAGCCGGCGAGTGTCGCACTACCCGTGCGCGGTAAAGATAGCCGTTACCAAATACAACGACCGAATCCAGTTCCTCACCTTCTGTAGTCTACAATAGCATCGTGATTTCGTGAACGTCGCAGGGCGCCAACATTAGGAAGAGGTATTGTCTTCTGTTTTTCCATCTTGGATGGAAAATAGTTAATAAATTCAGAACCTACCCCTGATCTACAATATTTCCGAGTCGGGGCAAAAACTTCATAGTGCCCCCCCCCCCTTCCCCCTGACCACTCTCGAGCGTTTGAGGTGGGACGTCAAAAATAAAAGAAAAAATCGATTTTTCAAAAATATGCTCATTTTGTATCGAACATCTTTCTGAAGAGTTTGATATGTAAAACATATCTGTTCGAGGAAATGTTGTTGTTGTTGTTGCTGTTGTTGTTGTCTTCAGTCCTGAGACTGGTTTGATGCAGCTCTCCACGCTACTCTATCCTGTGCAAGCTTCTTCATCTCCCAGTACCTACTGCAGCCCACATCCTTCTGAATCTGCTTAGTGTATTCACCTCTTGGTCTCCCTATGCGATTTTTACCCTCCACGCTGCCCTCCAATACTAAATTGGTGATCCCTTGATGCCTCAGGACATGTCCTACCAACCGATCCCTTCTAGTCAAGTTCTGCCACAAACTTCTCTTCTCCCCAGTCCTATTCAATACCTCATCATTAGTTATGTGATCTACCCATCTAAACTTCAGCATTCTTCTGTAGCACCACATTTCGAAAGCTTCTATTCTCTTCTTGTCTAAACTATTTATCGTCCATGTTTCACTTCCATACATGGCTACACTCAATACAAATACTTTCAGAAACGACTTCCTGACACTTAAATCTATACTCGATGTTAACAAATTTCTCTTCTTCAGAAATGCTTTCCTTGCCATTGCCAGTCTACATTTTATATCCTCTCTACTTCGACCATTATCACTTATTTTGCTCCCCATATAGGAATACTCATTGACTACTTTAAGCGTCTCACTTCCTAATCTAATTCCCGCAACATCACCAGATTTAATTGGACTACATTCCATTATTCTCGTTTTGCTTTTGTTGATGTTCATTTTATATCCTCCTTTCAAGACCATATCCATTCCGTGCAGCTGCTCTTCCAGGTCCTTTGCTGTCTCTGACAGAATTACAATGTCATCGGCGAACCACAAAGTTTTTATTTCTTCTCCATGGATTTTAATTCCTAAGCCAAATCTTTTGTTTCCTTTACTGCTTGCTCAATATACAGATTGAATAACATCGGGGAGAGGCTACAACCCTGTCTCACTCCCTTTCCAACCACTGCTTCCCTTTCATGTCCCTCGACTCTTACAACTGCCATCTGGTTCCTGTACAAATTGTAAATAGCCTTTCGCTCCCTGTGTTTTACCCCTGCCACCTTTAAAATTTGAAAGAGAGTATTCCAGTCAACATTGTCAAAAGCTTTCTCTAAGTCTACAAATGCTAGAAACGTAGGTTTGCCTTTTCTTAATCTAGCTTCTAAGATAAATCGTAGGGTCGGTATTGCCTCACGTGTTCCAATGTTTCTATGGAATCCAAACTGATCTTCCCCGAGGTCGGCTTCTACTAGTTTTCCATTCGTCTGTAAAGAATTCGTGTTAGTATTTTGCAGTTGCTTATTAAACTGATAGTTCGGTAATTTTCACATCTGTGAACACCTGCTTTCTTTGGGATTGGAATTATTATATTCTTCTTGACGTCTGAGGGTATTTCGCCTGTCTCATACATCTTGCTCACCAGATGGTAGAGTTTTGTCAGGACTGGCTCTCCCAAGGCCGTCAGTAGTTCTAATGGAGTGTTGTCTACTCCCGGGGCCTTGTTTCGACTTAGGTCTTTCAGTGCTCTGTCAGACTCTTCACGCAGTATCGTATCTCCCATTTCATCTTTATCTACATTCTCTTCCATTTCTATAATATTGTCCTTAAGAACATCGCCCTTGTATAGACCCTCTATACACTCCTTCCCTCTATATACTGCTAAGCGTTGAGGCAGGACGTGAAAAATAAAAGAAAAAAATCGATTTTTAACAAATATGATCAATTTGTAGCGCACATCTTTCTGAAGAGTTTGATATGTAAAACATATCTGTTCGAGGAAATGTGAGACATGTTATTCGGCCTTAATGGGAATTGGAATGCCGTATCCCGACAATGTTAAATTTAGTGATTTGGCTTCCCTGTATTTCAGGAACCACTGTAGCCGTTGACATCAAACTTTTACAGGACATTAAACTGTATGGTCTGAGTCTACTGAACTACAATAATTGCATTTCAGCCACTGATTTCGGAAATACGATTTTTTAATTACACAGTTAAGATCTTGTGTACTTTTTGGTACGTTATCCTAAATAATTTTAATTATACATAACATTATGATCTTCTTTTAGTTCAGTAGACTCAGGATATGTTTGTTATTACTCCCTGAAAATTTGAATACTCTATTCGAAGTGGTTACTGAATTTTTGGGAAAAATGCAACAGAAAACGTAAATTTTCAGGAATGGCTTCTAAAGTTTCAAAAGACTGTAACTCACTTAATATATGTTTATTTTTTTATTTTTAGTCACTAAGAAGCACCCTGCACCACATTGTATATTTTCCTCTTGACTTTTTCCAAGTTTTTTCTTCTTTTCTTATTTCTGGACTCCTTAGTGGCTAACTGGGCTGCATATTCTGCTTTAACAATGCGAACCTTGTCCATCCGTTCAAGTTCTCTGATGCAGTTTGCTCCAGGATTAATTCCCATATGCTGTAGCACTTTTACCCTACCAATGTTGCATCACTGACCCTCCCACCGCCCCCCCCCCCCCCCCACAAACACTTTGTATGTAGGCTGTTTAGGTTTTTATGTTGGTAACGCCACGTAGCGCTCTGTATGAAAATCACTGGCTGTGTGCTGTGTGCAGTCTGTAGCTGGTGGGCATTGTTGAAATAGTCGCTATTGTAGTGATGGGCAGTTGGCTGTTAACAGCGCGTAGCGTTGCGCAGTTGGAGGTGAGCCGCCAGCAGTGGTGGATATGGGGAGTGAGATGGCGGAGTTTTGGACAGAGACAGTAAATTAGTAATACTGTGTATCATGAACCGATGTATAATGACTTTGGAACATTATTAAGGTAAATACATTGTTTCATTGTTTGTTCTCTATCAAAATCTTTCATTTGCTAACTATGCCTATCAGTAGTTAGTGCCTTCAGTAGTTAGAATCTTTTATTTAGCTGGCAGTATTGGAGCTCGCTGTATTGCAGTAGTTCGAGCAACGAAGATTTTTGCGAGGTAAGTGATTCATGAAAGGTATAGGTTATTGTTAGTCAGGGCCATTCTTTTGTAGGGATTATTGAAAGTCAGATTGCGTTGTGCTAAAAAATATTGTGTGTCAGTTTAGTGTTGATCAGAATAAGTAAAGAGAGTAATGTTTGAGTACGTTCAGTTTTGATCAGCTGTTTGAAAGGCAAATAATGTAAGAGGTTTTTCAGCACAGTCATTCATAAATTTTTCTAAGGGGACGTTTCATATGTCGACCCCCTGCCGAGGATACCTCACTGGAATCTTCTGATTTTTTCTTGTAGTTTGTGTAATTAGTGTAGCTATTGTTTATTGCTAGCGCGTAATTGTAGAGAGAATCTCCTTTGTTGTTGCAGTCTGTCATTGTTGTAAGTAAAACAGTTGCGGCATGCATGTAGATTTGCACCAAGTATTTCGCAGCTGCGCTTGCAATTAACTAGATATTATTTTCAGTGCTATGTTAATGTGTTCTCTTATTTTTGCTCTTCAAATTGTGCTTTTCTTGTTATCCTGTGAAATACGTGACAATTATGGTGTGTGAAAAACGTAACACTAGGCTCCAAAGTAAGCTGAGAAATGACAGTGAAGACGAAAGCAGTGTGTTAGCGCCACCGTGTAATGAATGAACTAATGTTCAGAATAGTAATTTGGTAACTGTGCATAGGGAAATGGAGCGGGCTGCAAATAATGGTGTAGGCAGTGAAACAATTAGTGAACAGGGAAGCATTATCGATCGATCGGTCGGCAACAGCTCGCCTCAGTAATCCGAAATGACAGGACACAATCTTGCAAATACTGTAGATTCAGGTTTTGCGTCCTCACCGTTTTCTCAAATAAGTCAAGACACATTTCCTGCTTTTCAAAATGCGAATATTACCGGTTCAAATGCACTGCCGAATAGTACTGAGGAACATGTTTCAGACACCAGAGCATTGTCATTACAGTTAATGCAAGAAATGGGACAAAGGCTACAAAAGTTAGACACAACGCTTGAACAAAATCAGAAACAAATAGGACAAAATCTTCAAAAGTTAGACACAATGGAACAAAATCTTCAAAAGTTAGACACAATGGAACAACACCAGAAACAAACACAACAACAGTTAGACGCAATGGAACAAAATCTTCGAAAGTTAGACACCACACTTGAACAAACACGTGAATATTTAACTACTGAGTTACATCAAATCGAATCGAAATGTCAAAATGAGCATTTCCAACCTATTTTTTCGCGTCATGAAAATGCATTACAGAATCACGATGCAGCCATAAAAGAACTGCAAACTATTGTTCATGAAAATCACGACACCTTGCAAGCTAAAATTGACTCAGTTGCATCTACCAATTCGGTTACGCAACTTGCAAAAACTCAGGAAAACTTAAAGGACACAGTAGATACGATTTCAACACAAATGGACACTCTGAAACTTGGTTCAGAAAAACACACTAAGGAAATAAGTTCACTATCGGAGAAAGTAGCCGAACTTTCGGATCAGTTCACTAACTTATCTACAAAGGTAGATGATGATCTGAATGACACAAGACCTGTAGCCTTCACTGACACAGAAGAGTATGAACAAATTAAGAAATTCAAACAAAATCAGAAGCAAATTAATACGCAACAACAAAGAGAAATTCAGGAAGTACAAGACCAGTTGGCACAAGTATTACAAGAATTACATACTTCAGAGGACACTCGAGCTCCAATACGGGGAGAGGGACATAGAAATACGGAACAGCCACAAAATAATAACACAGGGCACTTCGGAAATCATGAAAGAAATTGGCAAGGTACACCGAATTTTGAGATGGAATCGCCGACACGACGTAACAATGACCGATATGCGACTCGCCGACATGATGATTTTGACTATAAGCTGTTTATTACTACACGTAAATTCAAAACATTTAAGAATTCCGGCAACGACATTCATCCACAAGCGTGGCTTCATCAATTCTCTCGTTGTTTTCCTCCCAACTGGTCATTAGAGCACAGATTAGAATTTATGTGTGGCTACATAGAGAATGAACCAGCTGTAAGAATGCGATCGGTCATTCACGATTGTCACAGTGAAGGAGAATTTTATCATGCCTTCCTCTCAGCATATTGGTCTCAAGCTACACAAGACCGAGTAAAACATAGCATCATAATGATGAAACATTTCGAACAATCTGAATTTTCCAGTCTTGTGAAATATTTTGAAGACATGTTGCACAAGAATCAGTACCTGTCAAACCCATACAGCCCCTCAGAACTCATCCGCATTTGCTTAATCAAATTGCCCGAACATTTACGAGATATTATTTTGGCTGGACGTTGCAAAGACGACATTGAAGCTTTTCAGGGACTCTTACAAGAATTGGAAATTGACACTGACAATCGCGGGACGCGAAAACAGGAACACAACAATTACAGGTCACATCCGTCACAATTCTGCGATGACAGGAATAATAACTGGACACGACAAGGTTATTCTTACAACGCAAATCATGAACAAAACAGACACCACCCATATGACAACCACTGGCAGAGTAATAGTTACAGAGAAAGATCGCATTTCCGTAGTAATGAATATGACAGAGACAATCATAGAAACAGACAATATGGCAACCAGAACTATTATGGAGACAGAATAACTTCAGACGCAATAGTTCAGCGCGCAGTTACGATTCAGGGAGAAATTCTCCACCACGTGACCGACAAGAATGAAATTATGGAATCTACCGACACGACAGAACTGAATTGCATCAGAACTGGCGGGATTCAAACAGGGCAGGGCCGTCTCAGCAAGGTGAATTTGTAGAAGTTAGGTCTCCTAATCCCAATAACGACGCACGCCAATAAAGAGATAGCAGACAATGACTCGCACCGCAGGCAGCCACGTGCGCCACCTGGCTCAGAGCAAAATGACATGGACGCTACCCTTGGGAAAAATTTTAGCATTTCTTACTCACATATACAACATGATAATTACTTTGAAGTTGAAACTCTGCGTACTAGAAAGGGTAAAGGATTGCACCACATTTCACATGTAAAATCGTTTATTAGAAGATAATCTGCTTTTTAACTTAGTCTTTGCTATAAAATGTTTCACTTCACGTCACTAGTAATCTTTGTCACACTTAGAAACTGTTAACATGCAACTATGTTTTAATATTAACTATCCAGTCTAGAACCTAGGGAACTTAGTTAGATAAGTAATTATGAATGCATTGTTATAGTGAACAGATGACACAGTGTTATTGTGTGTGTACATTCTTGCTTGGTAGTTGCACGATTACATAACGACTATAAGGCTTACATACGTAGAACATAATACTGCTAATGAGATTTTAATGCAACATTTTGGTTTACTTGAAAAGACATTCTTTATTTGAAGTACTTTCTGTGGGATTAAAGATGGCTTAGCATTTGGTTTCTTTGACAGCTACACGATTATATCACGACGCTACTAATGTGTGACACAATTTACATTGTTGCTTTTGTGCTGTATCTGCTTTATATCTGCACAGTTTTTCTGAATTCTTCTGGAAAGTAAAACATGTTTTAGTAGTAACTTTTGTGGTACAGCTACAATGAGACAGCCTTTTTCGTAACACAACAATACGTTACAGTGTAGTACTTTCTTGATCACGGTACTATACGTAATAACTACGATATCTATACGCATAGCATTTCGCTTTTGTTTATTACACGGTAAGTACATTGACTTCCACAGAACTTTGCTTACAGACGACGATAATTACGACACTTGGCACATTTTTTACTCTTAAGTAATGACAGAGATTGTCTTACAACAAGACGCACAGTTTAGCGCTACAGTACACGTATTTGAGTGATTGATTCTGTACTTAAAACATTTATGTTTAAAGATTTTTGAATTACAATGATACAAAGATTTTCCGTGATACATTTCATTCCATTGCTGTAATCTGTAACACCTGAGGGTATAATTACATTAATCCTCAGGGGGGTACACGCTTACTTTGTGTACCATGTGTTTGGCAAGCACAAGGAGCCCTATCTAATATGGTATTTGCTTATACAACTTTACACTTCTGTACCATATTTCTCTAACACATAAATTACACAGCTATCTGATTATTTAACAGAGAAACAAACATTTTTTTACTACATCAGTGACACATGTTTACGCAATTACACAGTTGCATTACTTAACACTTATGAAATTGTATTTTGTCTGTACTTTGTGAACAGTTCATATTTTTTTGGAACAATTATGATACTATGAGAGCTTTGAATGATATATTTGGTATGGGATCATGATTTTTAAAGTACATTTGAGGTAGATGACACTATTGAAATGAGCAGAGTATTTTTTTTAGGTTTTGAAATTATTGGAGGAAGTTACGACGATTTTGAGATTTGGCTGAGTTTTTATGATATTATTACGTTGACAATGTGTATTATGCTGTTGAGGTATGTTTTTGATCAATAAGCTGATGCTATATGAGGAATTTGATTATGCTATGTATTTATTATGATGAAATATTGAAGTGTCGACGAATATGTATATGTGTAATAAAGTAAGGAATAATGAGTAGTGGTTAGGGACTCTGGTTTGTGAAAAAGGATGCTGGAAACCGAGAATCGTACTTTAAGAGTTATGAAATGTGTGTAAATGCGTGAATGTATCACAATGCCGGCGAAAATGTTTTGGACACTGTTATATTTATAGGATTTTGTTTCTACAGATTTGTAACGCAAATATTTTGACTTGTGAAATTTTATTTGTATCAAACTGTCACTGTAGCGGAAACTGATGTAAATACACTCCTGGAAATGGAAAAAAGAACACATTGACACCGGTGTGTCAGACCCACCATACTTGCTCCGGACACTGCGAGAGGGCTGTACAAGCAATGATCACACGCACGGCACAGCGGACACACCAGGAACCGCGGTGTTGGCCGTCGAATGGCGCTAGCTGTGCAGCATTTGTGCACCGCCGCCGTCAGTGTCAGCCAGTTTGCCGTGGCATACGGAGCTCCATCGCAGTCTTTAACACTGGTAGCATGCCGCGACAGCGTGGACGTGAACCGTATGTGCAGTTGACGGACTTTGAGCGAGGGCGTATAGTGGGCTTGCGGGAGGCCGGGTGGACGTACCGCCGAATTGCTCAACACGTGGGGCGTGAGGTCTCCACAGTACATCGATGTTGTCGCCAGTGGTCGGCGGAAGGTGCACGTGCCCGTCGACCTGGGACCGGACCGCAGCGACGCACGGATGCACGCCAAGACCGTAGGATCCTACGCAGTGCCGTAGGGGACCGCACCGCCACTTCCCAGCAAATTAGGGACACTGTTGCTCCTGGGGTATCGGCGAGGACCATTCGCAACCGTCTCCATGAAACTGGGCTACGGTCCCGCACACCGTTAGGCCGTCTTCCGCTCACGCCCCAACATCGTGCAGCCCGCCTCCAGTGGTGTCGCGACAGGCGTGAATGGAGGGACGAATAGAGACGTGTCGTCTTCAGCGATGAGAGTCGCTTCTGCCTTGGTGCCAATGATGGTCGTATGCGTGTTTGGTGCCGTGCAGGTGAGCGCCACAATCAGGACTGCATACGACCGAGGCACACAGGGCCAACACCTGGCATCATGGTGTGGGGAGCGATCTCCTACACTGGCCGTACACCACTGGTGATCGTCGAGGGGACACTGAATAGTGCACGGTACATCCAAACCATCATCGAACCCATCGTTCTACCATTCCTAGACCGGCAAGGGAACTTGATGTTCCAACAGGACAATGCACGTGCGTATGTATCCCGTGCCACCCAACGTGCTCTAGGAGGTGTAAGTCAACTACCCTGGCCAGCAAGATCTCCGGATCTGTCCCCCATTGAGCATGTTTGGGACTGGATGAAGCGTCGTCTCACGCAGTCTGCACGTCCAGCACGAACGCTGGTCCAACTGAGGCGCCAGGTGGAAATGGCATGGCAAGCCGTTCCACAGGACTACATCCAGCATCTCTATGATCGTCTCCATGGGAGAATAGCAGCCTGCATTGCTGCGAAAGGTGGATATACACTGTACTAGTGCCGACATTGTGCATGCTCTGTTGCCTGTGTCTATGTGCCTGTGGTTCTGTCAGTGTGATCATGTGATGTATCTGACCCCAGGAATGTGTCAATAAAGTTTCCCCTTCCTGGGACAATGAATTCACGGTGTTCTTATTTCAATTTCCAGGAGTGTATTTCGGTAAGGAATGTAGGTCACCTTGACGTAATGCACTGTAAGCACCCAGCAGCGCAACAGTCGCCTGGAATAAAGCCTTTAGTGTGTGCCTTTCAGAGGCGCAGGTGTAGAAAAAAAAAGAGGCCATTATCCTCACTATTGACATTGCATCGCAAATATGGCACGCCCATACTTGAAAACATATGATTACACTGTGGAGCTCTTAATTTATGATATTTATTAAATTGCCGAATGAAATGATGAGAAACATTTTTAAATCTATTGTCTTTCTAGTCGAGAGATTTTTTACTGCCTTTGGAGACACCATTTGCCTAGTGAATAACGTTTCACACATTGCTTTGTATATATTTGCTCATTTCGTTTAATATCTAGTTTCTAGCTGCACTGCAGCTTTGGTTAAAATAAAATTTAATAGATGTACTAATATAGTTATTTTATGCCTACAGATCCAGTAAATAATAATTTTATGATCTACTTCTAAAAAAAATGAGGTTGCACAAAAAGACATTTCCCTTCACAGGAATTGCATACATAATTTTCTTTTCAACTACTTGGTAATTTTTTTGGTAGAATTACTTGTTGTGGTGCACCACTTTAATTACATAGACATTTAGATGTGAATATACATATCTGTATTATTGTCTTTAGTGTACTATTTTTTCTGCCTGTGGGTTTGTCATGTTTAGATATAAGTTATTGCATTTGCTGCTGCTGTTTGCCAGGCATAGTGTTACTGAATTTGACTTTGTATTACTCTGTTAAGCCAGTTTTACTACTGATTTATTTTTCTTGTTGCTGCAGATTGGCTGGTATTAGTTGTAACGTTGCATTTGCTCTGTTAATTTAGATATACTGCTGCTTGCTTTGCCAATTTGCATTTTTTTCATCATTGCTGTTTGTGTTAATTGTTTTGTAATGCTGCATTGCCTCGTCCCTTAATATATATATCTGAGCTCAGTAGATTTAAGTTAGCTTAAGAGGGGGTAGACTATATAAGAAACTGACTATGAAGAATAGGGAAAGAATGCATTGAGAAGTTATATGAAAAAGATTTTGGCAAAAATAAGTATTGTACAATGAGTAATATTTATTTTAAAAGAGGATGAATAAGCAGGTTTAGATAGGACTTTTTGGGAATAATGATGAATGAAGGGAGATCTCCAAGAAGCAAAGAAAGTTTTGTTTGCAAAATACTGCAGTAAAACAAACCCTGTCCTTTCCTTTTGCATTATTCCGCTTATATGTTGGGGTACCCCTGTGTATTTGTGTTTTTCCTGTCTTTATGTGTTTATCTGATTTATGTTGTAGAATTTTTCTAATACTCAGCTACATTCACTATGATGAGGAATACTGTTAGCCTCAAACATAATTTGCATTTATAATATGTTATTTACTTTGTAAAGATGTTTAGACATTATTTATTCTGTTTTGTTTTAATGCTCACGTGTGAAGTTGATGTTTCAAAAGTTATTCAGACCTTTTATGTATTTACTTATGACATAATTCCTGTAACACTGATGTATATGTTATTTCTATTATTTTGTAAAGCCTGTGTTACTACAAATGTTATCTGTATTGTTATGTTCTTTAATGATGTATTTTGTACCTTTGTTATTGCATTCTCATGTTATAAAATTGTAATTGACACCAGTTCATCAAATTAAGTAACTTGTAAGCATTCATTTCAGTGCATACATTTCCGTTGGTCGTAGTATATGCACAATATGTGAAAAAAGAGGACTGTTAGTGTTTGCACGTGTGTTAATAATTCAGCAAGGGACTGGATAACAGCATTGCTGGTACTAAGGACATTTCAAAAAAAAAATTGTGATTGCACAAGTGGTGGTTCATGGACTTGCTATATTGTCCACAAGACTCTTCAGTGGTGATTGTGCACCTGCACAGTCGCAACAGATGGTTGCTGGCCATCTCTACAAGGACTGCAGTGGGTCTGCACCTATGGTGGCCCACCACTACTGTAATCTCTACCAGGACTACAGTGGGTCTGCTCTGTGACGACCCACCTACCAATATTCTTCAACACTTCGACTGACTCTGCGGTGGGTTTGCTCTGTTGTGGCCCATTACCTGTCATCACATCTACATCTACATCTATACTCCGCGAGCCACCTTACGGTGTGTGGCGGAGGGTACTTATTGTACCACTATCTGATCCCCCCTTCCCTGTTCCATTCACGAATTGTGCGTGGGAAGAACGACTGCTTGTAAGTCTCCGTATTTGCTCTAATTTCTCGGATCTTTTCGTTGTGATCATTACGCGAGATATATGTGGGCGGTAGAAATATGTTGCCCATCTCTTCCCGGAATGTGCTCTCTCGTAATTTCGATAATAAACCTCTCCATATTGCGTAACGCCTTTCTTGAAGTGTCCGCCACTGGAGCTTGTTCAGCATCTCCGTAACGCTCTCGCGCTGACTAAATGTCCCCATGACGAATCGCGCTGCTTTTCGCTGGATCATGTCTATCTCTTCTATTAATCCAACCTGGTAAGGGTCCCATACTGATGAGCAATACTCAAGAATCGGACGAACAAGCGTTTTGTAAGCTACTTCTTTCGTCGATGAGTCACATTTTCTTAGAATTCTTCCTATGAATCTCAACCTGGCGCCTGCTTTTCCCACTATTTGTTTTATGTGATCATTCCACTTCAGATCGCTCCGGATAGTAACTCCTAAGTATTTTACGGTCGTTACCGCTTCCAATGATTTACCACCTATGGCATAATCGTACTGGAATGGATTTCTGCCCCTATGTATGCGCATTATATTACATTTATCTACGTTTAGGGAAAGCTGCCAGCTGTCGCACCATTCATTAATCCTCTGCAGGTCTTCCTGGAGTACGTACGAGTCTTCTGATGTTGCTACTTTCTTGTAGACAACCGTGTCATCTGCAAATAGCCTCACGGAGCTACCGATGTTGTCAACTAAGTCATTTATGTATATTGTAAACAATAAAGGTCCTATCACGCTTCCTTGCGGTACTCCCGAAATTACCTCTACATCTGCAGATTTTGAACCGTTAAGAATGACATGTTGTGTTCTTTCTTCTAGGAAATCCTGAATCCAATCACAAACCTGGTCCGATATTCCGTAAGCTCGTATTTTTTTCACTAAACGTAAGTGCGGAACCGTATCAAATGCCTTCCTGAAGTCCAGGAATACGGCATCAATCTGCTCGCCAGTGTCTACGGCACTGTGAATTTCTTGGACAAATAGGGCGAGCTGAGTTTCACATGATCTCTGTTTGCGGAATCCATGTTGGTTATGATGAAGGAGATTTGTATTATCTAAGAACGTCATAATACGAGAACATAAAACATGTTCCATTATTCTACAACAGATTGACGTAAGCGAAATAGGCCTATAATTATTCGCATCTGATTTATGACCCTTCTTGAAAATGGGAACGACCTGCGCTTTCTTCCAGTCGCTAGGTACTTTACGTTCTTCCAGAGATCTACGATAAATTGCTGATAGAAAGGGGGCAAGTTCTTTAGCATAATCACTGTAGAATCTTACGGGTATCTCGTCTGGTCCGGATGCTTTTCCGCTACTAAGTGATAGCAGTTGTTTTTGAATTCCGATATCGTTTATTTCAATATTTTCCATTTTGGCGTCCGTGCGACGGCTGAAGTCAGGGACCGTGTTACGATTTTCCGCAGTGAAACAGTTTCGGAACACTGAATTCAGTATTTCTGCCTTTCTTCGGTCGTCCTCTGTTTCGGTGCCATCGTGGTCAACGAGTGACTGAATAGGGGATTTAGATCCGCTTACCGATTTTACATATGACCAAAACTTTTTAGGGTTCTTGTTTAGATTGTTTGCCAATGTTTTATGTTCGAATTCGTTGAATGCTTCTCTCATTGCTCTCTTTACGCTCTTTTTCGCTTCGTTCAGCTTTTCCTTATCAGCTATGATTCGACTACTCTTAAACCTATGATGAAGCTTTCTTTGTTTCCGTAGTACCTTTCGTACATGATTGTTATACCACGGTGGATCTTTCCCCTCGCTTTGGACCTTAGTCGGTACGAACTTATCTAAGGCGTACTGGACGATGTTTCTGAATTTTTTCCATTTTAGTTCCACATCCTCTTCCTCAGAAATGAACGTTTGATGGTGGTCACTCAGATATTCTGCGATTTGTGCCCTATCACTCTTGTTAAGCAAATATATTTTCCTTCCTTTCTTGGCATTTCTTATTACACTTGTAGTCATTGATGCAACCACTGACTTATGATCACTGATACCCTCTTCTACATTCACGGAGTCGAAAAGTTCCGGTCTATTTGTTGCTATGAGGTCTAAAACGTTAGCTTCACGAGTTGGTTCTCTAACTATCTGCTCGAAGTAATTCTCGGACAAGGCAGTCAGGATAATGTCACAAGAGTCTCTGTCCCTGGCTCCAGTTCTGATTGTGTGACTATCCCATTCTATACCTGGTAGATTGAAGTCTCCCCCTATTACAATAGTATGATCACGAAACTTCTTCACGACGTTCTGCAGGTTCTCTCTGAGGCGCTCAACTACTACGGTTGCTGATGCAGGTGGTCTATAGAAGCATCCGACTATCATATCTGACCCACCTTTGATACTTAACTTAACCCAGATTATTTCACATTCGCATTCGCTAATAACTTCACTGGATATTATTGAATTCTTTACTGCTATAAATACTCCTCCACCATTGGCGTTTATCCTATCCTTGCGGTATATATTCCATTCTGTGTCTAGGATTTCGTTACTGTTCACTTCCGGTTTTAACCAACTTTCCGTTCCTAATACTATATGCGCACTATTTCCTTCAATAAGCGATACTAATTCAGGAACCTTGCCCTGGATACTCCTGCAGTTTACCAATATTACGTTAACTTTTCCTGTTTTTGGTCTCTGAGGACGGACGTTCTTTATCAACGATGCTGATGTTCTCTCTGGTAAGCCGTCAGGTATTTCATCGTTTCGCCCAAGGGGGGGTCCCTCTAACCTAAAAAACCCCCGTGTGCACGCCACACGTACTCTGCTACCCTAGTAGCTGCTTCCGGTGTGTAGTGCACGCCTGACCTGTCTAGGGGGGCCCTACAGTTCTCCACCCAATAACGGAGGTCGATGAATTTGCAACCATTATAGTCGCAGAGTCGTCTGAGCCTCTGGTTTAGACCCTCCACACGGCTCCAAACCAGAGGACCGCGATCGACTCTGGGCACTATGCTGCAGATATTAAGCTCAGCTTGCACTCCGCGTGCGATGCTGGTTGTCTTCACCAAATCAGCCAGCCGCCGGAAGGAACCAAGGATGGCCTCAGAACCCAAGCGGCAGGCGTCATTCGTTCCGACATGTGCTACTATCTGCAGCCGGTCACACCCAGTGCGTTCAATAGCTGCCGGAAGGGCCTCCTCCACATTACGGACGAGACCCCCCGGCAAGCACACCGAGTGCACACTGGCATTCTTCCCCGACCTGCCCGCTATTTTCCTGAGGGGCTCCATAACCCGCCTAACGTTGGAGCTCCCTATAACTAATAGGCCCGCCCTCTGTGACTGTCGGGACCTTGCCGGAGAATCGGCCACTGGCCCAACAGGCGAGGCATCCTGTGGTGGCTCGGAAACGATGTCATCACCACTAGGAAGCACCCCGTACCTGTTGGAAAGGGGTAAGGCAGCTGCCACGCGGCCAGATCCCACCTTCGCCTTTCGGCCAGGCACACGCGAGCCCACCACTGTCCGCCATTCACCCTGGAGTGATGGCTGACCGGTAAGATGCTCACTGCCGGAAGACGCAGCGACATCAGGGGTTCCATGTGATTCCAAGGCCACCGAAGTAGGCATAGGTCTCACCACAGTTGCCCCAACGCCACTACGAGCCGACGCCTGCGCCTCGAGCTCGATGAGCCTAACAGACAAAGCCTCCATCTGCCCCCGAAGAGTGGCCAATTCTCCTTGCGTCCGCTCACAACAACCACAGTCCCTACACATGACTATGTTTACCCTACTCTATACGGTGACAAATTCCCAAGATAATCTTCTGATGAGCTACTCTGATAATCAAGAAACACTCACTGAAATACGAGACGCGAAAACTACGCTAGGTTCTCCCAGAAAAACTATTTAAAAGCTAAGCGCAGCAAATAAGTACAAAATAAATTTCTCTCCTAACGATCAAGAACTGTTAGTTTCTATGCAGAGCAGATAAACACAAATAGAATCCCTTCCTTAGTGGAAGGTCGTAAACAAAATGCAAAATAAACGCTTTATACAAACAGTACTCGCTGCTGCTGGTGCTCTCGCTCTGGCTGTCACAAGACAACTGCTGATTCAAGTGACTAGTGGCTAACGGCCGCGAAACAAACAAAAGACGGTTTTAGGGCGCTTTCTGTTCTAAACGATCAAGAAAACACTAAGAAATCTAACACGAAAACTACGTAAAGTTTTATCAAGAACTGTTAGTTACTATGCAGAGCAGATAAACACTAATAGAATCCCTTCCTTAGTGGAAGGTCGTAGCCGGCCGGTGTGGCCGTGCGGTTAAAGGCGCTTCAGTCTGGAACCGCGTGACCGCTACGGTCGCAGGTTCGAATCCTGCCTCGGGCATGGATGTGTGTGATGTTCTTAGGTTTAATTAGTTCTAAGTTCTAGGCGACTGATGACCTCGGAAGTTAAGTCGCATAGTGCTCAGAGCCATTTTGGAAGGTCGTAAACAAAATGCAAAATAAACGCTTTATACAAACAGTACTCGCTGCTGCTGGTGCTCTCGCTCTGGCTGTCACAAGACAACTGCTGATTCAAGTGACTAGTGGCTAACGGCCGCGAAGCAAACAAAAGACGGTTTTTGGGCGCTTTCTGTTCTAAACGATCAAGAAAACACTAAGAAATCTAACACGAAAACTACGTAAAGTTTTATCAAGAACTGTTAGTTACTATGCAGAGCAGATAAACACTAATAGAATCCCTTCCTTAGTGGAAGGTCGTAAACAAAATGAAAAATAAACGCTTTATACAAACAGTACTCGCTGCTGCTGGTGCTCTCGCTCTGGCTGTCTTTCCGTTGGAAGGACAACAATACTTCTTCAAGACTACATGGAAATCCACTACTTCTGTGTGCATTTTCTTTTATTGCTCAGACTTTTAGAAAAAAAACCCGCAATTTTACTGTGATGGATGATCAGGACTGTCTTTATGGACTGTGAGAAAATTTTAGCTTTTGACCAACATTGTATCAATAAGTGTGTGCATTTGATATATTTGTTATTGTAATTATGAAAATTTTTTTTTCAGATCTGTATTAGCCACTGCCCAAAACAGTTTGTAAAATTTTTTGTGGGGAGCATGGGGGCTATGTAAGTAGGCTGTTTAGGTTTTTATATGGGTAACGCCACGTAGTGCTCTGTATGAAAATCACTGGCTGTGCTGTGTGCAGTCTGTGGCTGGTGGGCATTGTTGAAATAGTCGCTATTGTAGTGTTGGGCAGTTGGCTGTTAACAGTGCGTAGCGTTGTGCAGTTGGAGGTGAGCCGCCAGCAGTGGTGGATGTGGGGAGTGAGATGGCGGAGTTTTGGACACAGACAGTAAATTTGTAAGACTGGATGCCATGAACTGATATTATATATATATATATATATATATATATATATATATATATATATATATATATATATATATATATATAATGACTTTTGAACACTATTAAGCTAAATACATTGTTTGTTACTTTTGAATGCATTACGGGAACAGCAGTGATCAGTGTCTTATAAATAATTACTATTAAAAACAGTCTTGATCACGATTTATTTAACAAGGTGACCGGTTTCGACCTCTACTGTGGTCATCTTCATACCTACAAGTTGTATACAAAGCTCTAATTAGAGGGCTACATACATTAAAGAAGATACATAAAGTTATAAAGTTATAAAACGTTGAATTACCATTGAGTAGGAACCTCTTTCTGTTGGAGAATCACTACTTTAGAAACCAGTGCACGTCTTACTATATATAATGGAGGCTCCACCCACTTCTGACTGCATGATGTCATTACTAACCAATGAGTTATAAGTCGAATTATAATTTAAAATTTCTTAGTTAAAAGAACATTGTCAAGAATTAGAAATAAATACACACTAAACTTAGCTTATTAAACAGCTATTGTCAATTAAGAAGCGTTCAAAATATTTAAATATGTAGGAAAATGAACTTCAGTTTGGCAGTACATGGGTTGCCCTCTCAAGGCCTGTCAGTGAACCATTTGGAACCACTGGTTGCTATAGTGATGTTGGACGCCGTTGCAAAGATGAAGCAGCAGGCTTTTTTCACCGAAGTTGTTGTAAAGTCGATAGTCGATCTAGTGGTTGCCATGGTGAGGACAAATGCCAGTGCAAAGATGTGGTAGCAGGCTTCTTTCCAACGAAGTTGTTGCGAAGTGGAATGGCAAAGACTGTCGTGTCAGACTATGTATTATTGAGCAGCAACATGTCTTTAATTGAAACGATTTTTAAAGAGTAAGCTACAATAATCTGTAGCTGACATGTATACTACATGCTGCACAATTACGATATGAAGTAGTTGTCTGTATATATGAAATATTATCTATGAAGTTGATATGTAGATTACACGTGCCAATTTTTTTAAGGCATTGCTATTCCTCAAGTTATATGCCTGTCATATAAGGAAATGAAATGAAAGAGTTTAAAGTTATAAAATTATGAGCCAGTGTCAAAAATAAAATGATGTGAATTAGCAATATGCAGTCTAAAAGCATATAAGCAAAAATTCTAAAACAGATAGTCAATCATAAAATAATGTTTGGTAAAATACAATTACAATGTAAAGATCAAATATTTGCTAAAAGTCTTAATAATTAAAAAAAAAAATTTTAAAAAACTTTTTAAAACAAAGGACAGAAGAGTAAACATTCTAAAGCAGATCACCGAAAAGCTCAAAGAAATGTTTGTCTTTGAACTGAAGTTGTTCGTTTAAAACAGATAATGAATTACTTTTGTGAAATGAAAAAATTTCAATTTCTTCTAAGGTATTTAGCAGTGGTCCTTTTGGCAGAGTATGTAATATTTTCAAATTGACTATCTGTTTTAGAATTTTTGCTTATATGCTTTTAGACTGCTTATTGCTAATTCACATCGTTTTATTTTTGACACTGGCTCATAATTTTATAATTTTAAACTCTTTCATTTCATTTCCTTATATGACTGGCATATAACTTGAGGAATAGCAATGCCTTAAAAAAAATTGGCACGTGTAATCTACATATCAACTTCATACATAATATTTCATATATACAGACAACTACTTCGTATCGTAATTGTGCAGCATGTTGTATACATGTCAGCTACAGATTATTGTAGCTTACTCTTTAAAAATCGTTTCAATTAAAGACATGTTGCTGCTCAATAATACATAGTCTGACACGACAGTCTTTGCCATTACACTTCGCAACAACTTCGTTGGAAAGAAGCCTGCTACCACATCTTTGCACTGGCGTTTGTCCTCACCATGGCAACCACTAGATCGACTATCGACTTTACAACAACTTCGGTGAAAAAAGCCTGCTGCTTCATCTTTGCAACGGCGTCCAACATCACTATAGCAACCAGTGGTTCCAAATGGTTCACTGACAGGCCTTGAGAGGGCAACCCATGTACTGCCAAACTGAAGTTCATTTTCCTACATATTTAAATATTTTGAACGCTTCTTAATTGACAATAGCTGTTTAATAAGCTAAGTTTAGTGTGTATTTATTTCTAATTCTTGACAATGTTCTTTTAACTAAGAAATTTTAAATTATAATTCGACTTATAACTCATTGGTTAGTAATGACATCATGCAGTCAGAAGTGGGTGGAGCCTCCATTATATATAGTAAGACGTTCACTGGTTTCTCCAGTAGTGATTCTCCAACAGAAAGAGGTTCCTACTCAATGGTAATTCAACGTTTTATAACTTTATAACTTTATGTATCTTCTTTAATGTATGTAGCCCTCTAATTAGAGCTTTGTATACAACTTGTAGGTCTGAAGATGACCACAGTAGTGGTCGAAACCGGTCATCTTGTTAAATAAATCGTGATCAAGACTGTTTTTAATAGTAATTATTTACATTGTTTGCTCTCTGTCAAAATCTTTCATTTGCTAACTATGCCTGTCAGTAGTTAGTGCCTTCAATAGTTATAATCTTTTATTTAGCTGGCAGTATTGGTGTTCGCTGTATTGCAGTAGTTCGAGCAACGAAGATTTTTGTGAGTTAAGTGATTCATGGAAGGTATAGGTTATTGTTAGTCAGGGCCATTCTTTTGTAGGGATTATTGAAAGTCAGATTGCGTTGTGCTAAAAAATATTGTGTGTCAGTTTAGTGTTGATCAGAATAAGTAAAGAGAGTAATGTCTGAGTACGTTCAGTTTTGATCAGCTGTTGAAAAGCAAATAATGTAAGAGGTTTATCAACACAGTAATTCATACATTTTTCTAAGGGGACGTTTCAACTTTAGTGTCTTGATTCCAACAAAAACATTTTTTGGTATGGTATGCGAGTCCGTATAAGATTACTGAATGACTTATTGGGATTTTGAGTCTGACCATGCAGACACTTCTTCAGTAATTCAGGATTTGCCAGGTCTCTGTAAATAGGTTTTATGATATCCATGATTGCTGCTGGGACGGAATTTTTATGGCTGTATGAACTGTTTGAGTACTGGGCATTGCGGTAATTGCACCATAAATCAGGTCCAAGAGGGCATAGGTAGTGTACTGGTTTCTCATCAGTTGGACAGTCTGTGGAAGAAGGTAGCCCATAGTGCCTGCTTCATTTTCAACAAATCCTCAGTATTATTTCTAATGGCCATCCCATAATACTGCTATAGTCCAATCATTTTGTCTGTCAGCCCGCCTCTTATGGTTTTACCATCAGAAAATTTCTTGTCTCTCAAACTTTGTTTCAACTTCCTCAACCTAGTGCCCATCCTCTTCTCGACATGACCTTCATAACACAACAATCCACAGCCTTATATATAAAAAATTACCGATTTTATTAGATCTTGAAGTAATGCACGTAAAAATTTTAACATTTTCAACCCCCCTGGTCCCCCCCCCCCTCCCCGTATCCCCCAGATCCGGACCAGTTCCGAACATGCAACATCGAGCACCGGACGGCACTTTCAAAGTACGAACAATCTACAACACACATTCAGAAACAACATACACCAGCGGACAGATAAAAATGCGCTCTTAGGCGTAAAAGAAAGAAATATGCTGTCTGTTTTAATGCATGTAGATAGGTCAAACTGGTAAAGACTTTCAAAATGCCTAACACACAAATAGTTGTTCTAAATCAGCAATAGCCATCCACATCCACATTAACGACGCTGGATGCAATTTACATGATGTCAAAAATGAGCTTGACATGTTACATACAATGGACAAGGGGAAACAAACGGTCTTATACGAAGAACTCGAAGTTTTTATCAACGGCGCAATACGCGCCGACATGTTCCTCAGTGACAGAGTCGACAGAAATAGTGGGAATTTGTTTAAAAATTTCTCAAATGTTGAATGCTTGTTCCATTAGTAGCAAACAGAGCTAGGGAATGTTCATCCAGTAATACCGAAGGTAAATATCGTCCGCTAGTCTCATTATAATGTCTGATCAGTCACACTGCGTAACGTGTGCCACGATGCAAGTATGCTTCTAAAAACGACTGCATGTTCACTGCCTAGCTCCATGACTGAGTGCTGCACACATCTCAGTGCCACTTAGAGACCTCAGGTTCGGTTACCGGACGAAACGCTGAGTGGCAGTGTATACAGAAAACCTACGCACACGGAGCTCTGTCTCATCACATCGCACCATTGCCATCTATTAGACAGAAATTCCTTGCTTAGGACTTTCATCCATTCAGTTCAAACACTTTCGTAGAAGGTGAACCTCGCTGAGGAAATACAACACGTACAAATAGTCTTCCAAAGGAATGGGCACTCAAGTCGTCCAACTGAGCAGATGTCCCTGTCAAAGTGAACAACGCCCGAGAAAGAAATCGAGACTGAGACACGCGAACTGAAACCAGAATACCAAGGGCGTGCTGAAAACTAATGTCTCCGAATTTCTTATGCGAATATTCTTAAAGCTTTTAAATAAAACAAACTTTTGTAATATTATACATCTTTATTCTTCATGTCTAGGTATTTATTTGACAATATAGTCACCCTGGCGATGAACCCATTTCTCCCAACGAGAGACCAGTTGGTTGACGGAACTAGAAACTCACCTCTCCTTGCACCGGTTCATGACTACCAAAGTGAAGTTCACAAAGGTGTTATTTAAGTTTTGGAAAAAGATGAAAATCGGATAGGTGCCAAGTCGGGATTGCCTGAAGGATGATCTGTGACGGTACTGGCTGTAGTGTTCTCGACCTGCGCTATAGGTTGGGGATTTGTAGGACTTTGCTTGATTGGCCAGGAGTGCACTGCTCAAAGGAAGCAGCTACTCGGGTAGCAGAGTACTTGTGGAGTGCACATGAGGGATTTTTAGGCTGGCCGATAGTATGAGGTACTCTGATGAACACTCGCCAGTCGATACACAGCAAGGGAAGTCAGACCACGTTCAGAGTAAAGACACTTCGACCGTCAAAATTTTACCAGTAAACTGTCAACGTATTCGTAATAACGTTCGCCAATTTACTGCCCTCCAGCAAAGTTTTCATGCTTACATCATTCTGAGACCGAGAGCTGGCCGAAACCCGAAGTGGAAAGCTCTGAGATACACTCCTGGAAATTGAAATAAGAACACCGTGAATTCATTGTCCCAGGAAGGGGAAACTTTATTGACACATTCCTCGGGTCAGATACATCACATGATCACACTGACAGAACCACAGGCACATAGACACAGGCAACAGAGCATGCACAATGTCGGCACTAGTACAGTGTATATCCACCTTTCGCAGCAATGCAGGCTGCTATTCTTCCATGGAGACGATCGTAGAGATGCTGGATGTAGTCCTGTGGAACGGCTTGCCATGCCATTTCCACCTGGCGCCTCAGTTGGACCAGCGTTCGTGCTGGACGTGCAGACCGCGTGAGATGACGCTTCATCCAGTCCCAAACATGCTCAATGGGGGACAGATCCGGAGATCTTGCTGGCCAGGGTAGTTGACTTACAACTTCTAGAGCACGTTGGGTGGCACGGGATACATGCGGACGTGCATTGTCCTGTTGGAACAGCAAGTTCCCTTGCCGGTCTAGGAATGGTAGAACGATGGGTTCGATGACGGTTTGGATGTACCGTGCACTATTCAGTGTCCCCTCGACGATCACCAGTGGTGTACGGCCAGTGTAGGAGATCGCTCCCCACACCATGATGCCGGGTGTTGGCCCTGTGTGCCTCGGTCGTATGCAGTCCTGATTGTGGCGCTCACCTGCACGGCGCCAAACACGCATACGACCATCATTGGCACCAAGGCAGAAGCGACTCTCATCGCTGAAGACGACACGTCTCTATTCGTCCCTCCATTCACGCCTGTCGCGACACCACTGGAGGCGGGCTGCACGATGTTGGGGCGTGAGCGGAAGACGGCCTAACGGTGTGCGGGACCGTAGCCCAGCTTCATGGAGACGGTTGCGAATGGTCCTCGCCGATACCCCAGGAGCAACAGTGTCCCTAATTTGCTGGGAAGTGGCGGTGCGGTCCCCTACGGCACTGCGTAGGATCCTACGGTCTTGGCGTGCATCCGTGCGTCGCTGCGGTCCGGTCCCAGGTCGACGGGCACGTGCACCTTCCGCCGACCACTGGCGACAACATCGATGTACTGTGGAGACCTCACGCCCCACGTGTTGAGCAATTCGGCGGTACGTCCACCCGGCCTCCCGCATGCCCACTATACGACCTCGCTCAAAGTCCGTCAACTGCACATACGGTTCACGTCCACGCTGTCGCGGCATGCTACCAGTGTTAAAGACTGCGATGGAGCTCCGTATGCCACGGCAAACTGGCTGACACTGACGGCGGCGGTGCACAAATGCTGCGCAGCTAGCGCCATTCGACGGCCAACACCGCGGTTCCTGGTGTGTCCGCTGTGCCGTGCGTGTGATCATTGCTTGTACAGCCCTCTCGCAGTGTCCGGAGCAAGTATGGTGGGTCTGACACACCGGTGTCAATGTGTTCTTTTTTCCATTTCCAGGAGTGTATTTAGAGACTCGTGGAACGTATATTGGTAAGACAGATTAGAGGTTATAGGAGGGGGAGTATTCATTGCAGTCGACAAAAATATTGTCTGTATTGAGGTCGACGTTGAGTGTGACAGTGAAATCATCTGGTCACTTGTTGGATATTTTTACCGGCTACCTAGTTCCGCTGTGACAGTTCTAGAGTCAATTCGAAGAAAGTCTATGGTCACAAGTGCGTAAGTGCCCAGATCACGCAATACTAGTTGGAGGCGACTTTAACCAGCCGAGTATAGACTGGAATGTCTATGGATTCATTGCAGGGGGTACAGACAGACAGACATGCGAAATATTTTTGAACAAGTTTTCTGAAAAGTGTTCGGCCGCCCACATGCAACGGAAATGTGTGACCTTGAGGCTAAAAATAGGCCGCACATTATCGACAACGCCAGTGTAGAAACGGGGATTAGCGATCATGATGTCATTAAGGATACTATGGTCACGAAAGTTAACAAATCCGTTAAGAAGGCTAGGAGAGTGTTGCTAGCATCTTCCTTAGATAGTGAACTGACATCACTTAGTTTCCCTAAGATGGACGCAAAGGAATTATGGACAATGTTTAAGCAGATGGTTTCATAACGAGATTCGGAAACTGCTGAGAAAGCAGAGGCTGTTGCACACTCTGTTCTCAAACTAGAACACGCAAATGACGTCAGGCTAAGGCTAGTAGAGATTCGTATGTCTGTGAAAAGATCTATGCGCGAAGCATACAACAGCTATCTACCACTGTAATACCTTAGCCAAGGATCTGGCAGGGAGCCTGAGAAAATTCCGGTCCTATGCAAAATCGCTAAGCGGGTTTAAGGCTCCCATTCAGTTACTTGTTGACCAATCTGGTGCGGAGGTTGAAGATAGCAAAAGGAAAGCCGAAAAACTAAACTTCACGTTCAAATGGTTCAAATGGCTCTGAGCACTATGGGACTCAACTGCTGAGGTTATTAGTCCCCTAGAACTTAGAACTAGTTAAGCCTAACTAACCTAAGGACATCACAAACATCCATGCCCGAGGCAGGATTCGAACCTGCGACCGTAGCGGTCTTGCGGTTCCAAACTGCAGCGCCTTTAACCGCACGGCCACTTCGGCCGGCAACGTCATCCAAGATGGCGGTTTGTGGTGGGAAGAAGGTCAATTGTGCTACCTCCACTAACCTAACCCCCCCCCCCCCCCCCCCCCAGGAAATGGGAAGTTCAAGTTCCAACATGATAATGCATTACACCTACGAAAATGTCTGGAAAAAAGTACATGTCTTTATTATTTAACCAGTTTGAAGGAGATGTATTCGCTACTGGGTCTGGACTCCAACTGACTTAGTTCATATGGTCGCCACCAGAGAGCACCAGCATGACGTCAGCTGGTGACGCAAGTGCCGCAGTTCAAGATGGCTGCACCCGATGTATCCACCACGAGCTCCAGAGTTCAAGTGGCTTAGTACATATCGTCAATACCAGAGGACGCCACCGCGACGTTGCCTAATGACGCAAGATCGTCTGCTCTCTCTTGCGCAGGCGCGCGCGCATTATAACCGGACGCGCTCTGCAGGCGTCCGACTGCTTACGTCACACACCGTCGGCTGCCACCTCCATACACACGCCAGACATAGTCTTCTATAAATATGCTAACACCCACAATGTGCATCTAACCTATCAATTACATAAGTACTTAATTTAATTTCAATTTTAACCATATTAAATAATACAATTTACAATTTCATATAAGTATAAAAAGGTGTTCACTATACTTTCAACTACCTAGTTTCAACTATTTTTCAAGGACCAGACCGCCACCTCTTCCTAGGAACCGTCGCCGAGTTTTAATTCTGGCAGTAAAGAAAGGTCACTTGCGCTTTTTCTACAAACCTAAGAAAATTGGGGGGAAAGAAAGGACACTTGTACTAACCTCATCCATCCAACCACCACTTCCTCCTAGGATTCGGCGCCAAGTGTGAATTCTGCCAGTAAACAAAGCTTACTTGCGTTTTTGCTACCAACGTAAGAAAATATGCCTGCAAACGAGGCTCACCACCACCACTAACCTAAGTCGGCAGACCGCCACCTCATCCTAGGGGAAGGTGGTAAAAGGACTCAGCCTGCACTAGGTTGATGGAGAGAGGAAGGAGTGTACTTTATTTATTTGGGAGCGCAATTTATTTACAGATGGAGTATATGTATCACAGAACACACGCTCTGACATGCCCCACATCATACAGACCTGCAAACTACTCTTACATAACTCATGTATAAAGCTCTACACACACTCTTGCCAATTGTAAACCATCTAAAATAACACATTGCACAACCTATAGACATGCGAACCACTCATAAACAATACAGAGCATTTACGTCCAGATAGCCAGACAACTAATAAATTGTCAAAATAATAATCCATGTAAAAGACTCTGCTTACTAATCGTCAACTGTCGAAGTCATACATCAGCCTTCATTTAAACAATTAGAGGCAGCACCACCACCAACTATATTCGCCACTGAGTCCATAGCCCAACCGACTTAATTCATATCAATGCCACTAGAGGACGCTGTAGTGACGTCAGGTGATGGCGCAAGTACCATAATCTAAGATGGCGCCACCTAGTGGGTCCACCACGAGCTCCAGACCCCAACTGGCTTAGTACATTTCCTCACCGTCAGAGGACGCCACAGTAACACCAACAGATGACGCAAGTACAGCTATCCGTGATAGCGGCAAACAGTGTGTTCTCCACGAGGTCTAATAGTACCACCAGCGGAGGATGCCATCGTCCTTTTCGTGACGTAAACCAAGATCGTTAGAGAAAATGGTGGCAAAACGACTCAGCCTACTCTGGGCTGCTGGGGAGAGTAAGGACTGACAGCACTCTATTTATTTTGAAACAACTTATTTAACCATGGTGTATATTTATCACACTATCACAAAACGCCCACCCAGATGTGCCTGGGGCCATGTCGCACAGCCCACAGACACGCAACCAACTCGTAATTTCAGTAAACAATAGCAAACTGCTTCTAAATAAAGCAGTACACATATCTGCAAACACACTCAGTACTGGTAAACTGTCCAAACAACGCATAGCACAGACTACGGGACCGCACACAAAATAATGCAATAAATGCGAGCAAGCACCCTCCGCCACGCCCTGTCCACAGGATCGCGAAGTCACACGCCCGTCAACTGTCAAACCGCGCACAGCTCCCTGCTCAGCTTCCGCAAACATGAGGTGCCGACAGCCGCATTCATACTCCACACCCATGAGATTCCTATCCAAATACGTGTTCACCTAGACGCCGACGATGACGCGAGCGAAGCTGGTCTGAGCGCGCCACAACCCCTGTGAAGTGAGGCGGCCGCAGCTCGTGTCCCACCCGTTCACTCGCACCCTCCAGCCGCCGCCACCGAACACCAGTGAAATGTGCATGCCTCTATACAGTCACCGTTGTACTGTCATAGCATTCCAAAGCGCGTTCACGCCAGTCTCATGATCGAGGCATCTCCAGGCGCCACTTGTCTTTACCACTGAAGGCAGAATAGCACAGTGTGTGTTAACACATGTCTTCGACCGCACCTACTCACCCCCCAGCGTGACGACTCTCCATCTAAAACGTTCTCAACGTTGTTCTTACGTCACATGGCTCTGTAAGAAAATCAGAGCCAAGTCAACCTCTCGGGAATTGAAAAGTGTTCCAGAAATAGTTAACGCTTGCTTTCTCGATGCCTCAGCTTGTATGCATGCAAATTCTTGCCCTAACAGAACCTGTTTACCAAAATATCGCCGAATCCAGTCTTCCTCCTGGACATAACGTGATAGCCTTCCTGCTCTAAACATATGCAAATGCTCTCACCGCTCCTATAAACCACCACAATCAATTGAGCATTCTCGTTGGCTCTTATCGAATTTACCAGTCGAATTACTAACGCCGTCGGTATCGAAGCACCATCCACCTTTTCTTTCTGGGGCTTTCTGTCGTTATTTTGCAAAGACTGCTAAACTGCACAGACAGTTCCCTCAATCTATACACCCCCAACCTGTTCTTTCTTTCTACAGACGCTACACTCAGTGGTAATAAACTATTTTACACTGATCACTATTTCGCACCGAAAACTAAACATCGCAAAGTTGTGTACAGGTCATCAAATACATACCATACTTGCAAGAATATTGGAGTGTCAAACCGATCTCCAACCAGGGAATATATCACTGAGTACTGTCTCGATCTAGTAAACATGCAATTCATATCCATCACCATACCAAATCATCCCCTTCACATCAGCGAACCGAAGTCACTCTCTCAGAACTGATGTGCAAAGATAGGCTTTTTTCACCCCGGCATAAGCACGTTACTGCTCACATTTCTACAGACATCTCCATACTCCTGTATTAAAAGAACAACCATATTTTCGCCATAATATTATACCATTTTAGCTGTACTTCTCAATATCAAGCAGTAGGCAGCATCCTACCGACCACTCACGCAACATAATGCAGTAGATATAGACTGGGAATTATTTCTTTACAACCCAGAAACTTTAGCTAGGTGGAGCCTGCTCTAGACAGCTCAATAACTAGAAACAAACAGACGAAAAATGATATTTGCACTCTCGAATACCATTGTTGGTGATGTAACATATTCCAAATCATCCCTGTAATTTACAAGCCAACTAAGGTCTTTCCCAGGTCTAGAGAACAGGCAAACGTGAGTCCAGCACACACCACAATCGATATTCCCTCAACTAAATAAAGGCACCAAATGTGCAGAAGCAGTCGACCGAACAATTTACATGGGAGGGAATAACGCTCCACCGCAAATGCACCATCTCCTCAAAGTTACACCTGATCACGAAAGCCGCCCAGCACATACTAAGTATGATTCGGTTGTCTAGAAGATGGTTAAGTAAACTATGATGCATTCCTACACCCCGACAGGCCTCTGCATTCGGAAGACTGCCACCATTAACATGGGAACGCGAATCAGTACCACCACAGACTTTGCATACAGGGACATATTCCAGAAAACTAGACATCACACAATGTAAATAATATCTTACGGCGGAGAGCATAAGACTGAATGATTTTTAAATAAAACACACTTACAACATAAGGAAACTAGAAGAGTTTGGCAGCGTTGTGGAGAGTTTCCAAACCACAGTCCGAACGTGATTCATGACCTCTACATTTTAGTTCATATGTCACCGTGACGGAATAGATGATGGCTCAGCGTTCCATTTCGAGTTATTCGTAATTTTGCACTCAGGTACGCGATCGCTGTTTAGCTACTAGCAAGCCCCAGAAGTCGTCTCCAACCCACAAAACTTCTACCCCAACTCACATAGGTGAGAAAAGGGGTTCGCTACGCTTTGAACTACTTAGTTTCAACTACTTTTCAAGGTCACCCAACCGCTCACTTCCGCATCTGAAATACATGCACATAGATCGATGTAAGTAGGAAATGGCTTAGGAGTTTTGGTAGGTTAGCGAATAAGACAGGTAAACATCCTCTTACAAAATATTTATTAAGTTTTGCATATACATTACACACAGAAAACAACGATTTCCTTATTTTTGTTAGGTGTGGCTTTAATAATGTCCAGTTTAATTTTTAACTTATAACTTAAATCCACATCTGAATCATGTATTTCTTTCTCCAACCAGTAATTTGACAAATACAGAGAAGGTATATTCTAGAATTCTAATACATACCTAATTTTCTTCCTGTAAAATACATGATATATGGCTTTAGCTATTAGCTCTGTTCCTTCCTCCAGTTCTTTCCTCGTATCTCCTCCATGACGCTACAGTTAAAGCGTTCCGCGTCCTCCTGAGTGTATGTCGGCAACTCTTCTGCTCCACATTCTTGCGGGAATTCTGTATAGAACTTTAAGTTTACAATTTCTGCAAACGAGTGGCCGTTAAATGTAGTTATTCCATCAGTTTTAAACTTGGCAAATGGTTGTTCTGTTGTTAGGTGGACAACATCCAGCTCACCACACTTAGGCTAGATAGAATATAATCATCCTTTTTAAGCCGATCCAAATGGGAACAGAGCTTAATAAACACACTTTTCGTGTATCCCTTGATATAATAAACGTTCTCGACTCCACTGATTTCGGCCAATACTCCAGCACGTGACCAGTTTCCGTGGCTGTTTACTGTAAATGCCAATATTTTGTATTCCCCCTTCGTAGTCAGATTTTTCCATACAGAATGTTTAAATCCGTACGTAAACCTGGCCTGCACATCGGCGATAGCTTCTTCCTTTTCCAATTGCAGCTTATATTCTTGCTTTATAGCAGGTGTCTTCTCCATATACTCCAGTCTCATTTTCTTTACTTCGAGTTTCATAATTTCCAGTTTTCGCTTCCGTACACTTAATACATTAACTGCACTTACAGGAGTAATTTCTTTAATGGGGAATGGTTTAAGTCTGTCTGATACATTGGTCCTTTTTCTTAAGACTTGTGGTATAACATTATTTGTAGGAACCAGTCCCAATTCGGCGATACCTATATCGGACGGTATTGTGGACAACAGGATTATAGACTGAGAAAAATAAGTTTCTCCTGCTTTAACATAACACTTCTGCGTAATACTTATATTGTCTTTGTTTGAGTCAGTGTTATGAATCTCCACATAGTTTACAGGTAGATAATTAAAACTGTATGCAGACAGAGCATAATTTATAAGCTTTTCTCGGTCTTGAGAGTCCTGCAGACTTACTTGTACACCAGTCAATTTTTGGGTGTTCTTAATATCCCAGTAGACAAACTGTAGTACGTTGTTAAACACCATACAGCAACTGTTTTGTAAATTATTAGTTAGCTGGCACCACATGGATGCAATTGGCAAAGAGTAAAGTGGAGCACATTGTAAATACTGCTTGTTGGTGTCTAATACACTTAGACAGCTTTGAACTGCGTCGAACACACGATCCATTCTGTAGTTGTATATTGTGGCCTCCAGCCTGGTAATTCCATGCTCCCTAGCCAAAGAAGGCGTAAATGTTTCCCGTAGTCGCGTGTCTGGACACTTTATAAAATCTATAAGATGTTTACCTATTACTTTGTTTACTCCTGGACTTGTGATTTGGCATATAAATTTGTTATATACGTTTACCCGACAGCCGAGCGCTTAGGCGCTACAGTCTGGAACCGCGCGACCGCTGCGGTCGCAGGTTCGAATCCTGCCTCGGGCATGGATGTGTGTGACGTCCGTAGGTTAGTTAGGTTTAAGTAGTTCTAAGTTCTAGGGGACTGATGACCTTAGCAGTTAAGTCCCACAGTGCTCAGAGCCATTTGAACCATGTTTACCCTACAATTGGAGTTCATCCACGTTAAACAGTCTATTCCAGTTGTTGCATCGTTGTCCACAATCACATTGCTGCTTCCCTGGTGGTCTCCTTCCATGCAGAAGTCGTGGGTTGTTATTAGGTTGTCGCACATATCCATTTTATTAACAATTTCGGCAAAGTCTTGAGTTATGTCTAAATCCAAAAGGTAATAATCGTCTACAAATAGCTGCTGCAATATTCCGGGCAACTCTTCCATTAGAACATCCAATTTAACGTCCGCTAATTCCACTTAATATGGTATAGCCACAGGATTTTTATATTTCTTCGAAATCGTCTCCAGTGCTTCCTTGCCGATTTTATCCAATATTCCTCTTGCTGTCACACTGCCGCTTCCATGTAGGAGAAATGGTAGCTTCACCTTGACACCATGTCTCGCGGTGACGAACTTGGAGAATTTACTACGTAGATAACAGTTAAACGAGCCACACATCTCCTTTTTTGACATTACAGATCGTCCCTTCTCTAACTGATCCTGACAGTCCTCTTGATCACAGATTTTAACTACCATAATGTTATCGCAAAAGGGTTCTGTAATAGGAGTCCGCACATTTAAATTCTTCTTGCTAAGGAGCGTACCATTTTCGGTGTAATCTGTGTTACCAATGTCAGAAAGAAGATTGTCCAGGTTCTCCAGTAGTAACCAGGCTGGATGCCACAATATAGAACTACAGAATGGATCGTGTGTTCGACCCAGGGCAAAGCTGTTTAAGTGTATTAGACACCAACAAGCAGTATTTACATTGTGCTCCACTTTACTCTTAGCCAATTGCATCCATGTGCTGTCAGCTAACTAATAATTTACAGAAGAGTTGCTGTGTGGTGTTTAACAACGTTCTACAATTTGTCTACTGGGGTAATAAGAACACCCGAAAATTGACTGGTGTGCAAATAAGTCTGCAGGACTCTCAACACCGAGAAAAGCTTATAAATTATGCTCTGTCTGCATACAGTTTTAATTATCTACCTGTAAACTATGTGGAGATTCATAACACTGACTCAAACAAAGACAATATAAGTATTACGCAGAAGTGTTATGTTAAAGCAGGAGAAACTTATTTTTCTCAGTCTATACCCCTGTTTGCAACGGTACTTTCGCGTTCTCGTCAATACGGTACCAGAACGTTTAAGTTCTACCACTGTAAAGACGGAAGATCCGCGATTCGGGATGTCAGAACTGTGCAGTAAGTAGCGGCAGGAACACCACCACAAAATCACGCAGCACTACAACTCCAAACCATCGACTCTCGAAGAGAGATTTTAAGCGTGTTCAACCTAATGGAAAGTATCGAACTATTTTTCTCCGAATCATACAGTTTGGGGGAAAAGCAGTGAGAATAATTACTTCTGGAAACCTTTTATCAGCCAAAGCCTGTTATAACAATAGACTGTTTCGCTTAATAAAACGGCCGCCAGCCCAAATCGGGCACAGTGTCTACACAAAAAGATGAAGTCAATTTTCGTCACTGAATAAATAACTACTTTCACTTACTACGGTCACTTGGCAGTAAGTACTATTAATCCCACTTTCTGTTACTTACGGAATTTATCACTATACTTCAGAAATTATTATTTCAGCAAGGATACAAAAAAATGTTAAACTCATAGCTATCATTCATATAACCAAAACTATTATTTAACACGACTAAATTTCATTTTTTTAGGACTGTTATTTATTAATGTTTTACTAACACCAATATTTGTCGGGCTTTCTTTGACATGGAAGAGCAACACGAACAATTACTGTTAAGATTGTTGCAGTTAAAACAATTATATTACTTTACTTTCAGAAATGCTATTGAAAACTTATCTTCATGGTCACGCAAAGCGGTGGCCCTTAAACTGATACGTGCAAACTTAAGTATTTAATAATGATTTTCAGAATTTAGTACCCAAACAGTTCTATTGCCAGTAATTTATTATTATTCAAGCTTCAATAAACATCAGGATACTCGGAATAAATTCGTTTAGGTAAGGACCCTACTGAGGTAAATGACATAGGAAAATCACGATTAAACACAAACGTTGAAAGGTGGCTACACTGAGTCACAGCGCCAGAGATTGCGCCAAAGAGTTTTATTCCGCCGCCTCCACTGGCAGTGCTTGTTCAGAAGTTGCTGTGGGATGTCGATAGCTGTACTAGTTGAGGCCATGTCGTGTGCAGTTGTTTTGATGGGCTAGACAGCATATGTTTTTGAATGGGGATGTTGTAATGATCAGAGTGTATTTTTCGTCAATATAAATGAAGGTAAAAATTTTTTTTTTCAAATGTCTTAAATAATAATGCCTCTTGGCCACAGGTTCAGTCAACAAAGCATCTGGCTCGTATTCTTGTATTAGACTGTAATTCTGGTTTCTATGTGCAATTATAGTATTTATTATTTTTTAATTACTTCAGTGTAAATGGTGTTTAAAATATCTTGTATTATTGAGGAAGAACCGTGCCAGATGTGTACGTTGAATCACACTTCCACACACAGAACAGTTACACTTGTGCTTTGTTGTTTCGTAGCTTTTATAGTTGCTGGGGACTTAATTAATTAATTGTGTTAACGGAAGTTTCCTCTCATTCTTTGATGTTATTCTATGCAGTCAGATTGCGTACTAGTACTACTCAGGGCCAACCGGTTTCGAGACTTCGTAATCGGACAAACAGCGACTAAAATTAAAATTATTTGCATTAAAGATAATGAAGCCCCCATGCACGTGGCGACAGCTGCTTCGGATCGTCCCTTGGAATTCTTTTGATAGTAAAAATAGTAGACAGTAGCATTGTTGTAGTAATTTGTAGTTTAGTAATTGTAGTCTATATTGCATGTGTAGATTTGGTAACTGAACATTTGTAGTTGTCTTGTCATTCTTTTAATGGTATTTTGGCAGAATTTAATTTTTGATGTCTTGTATACGGGTTTGACAATTTTGTGCAACTATGAGGATTTTAATTGTTCGTTAGCCGTGTTTGTCGGGAAGCATTTCGTGTGAGTGGTATTGTTGGTGATAAAGTGTTATATTCTGTGTAATTTTCGTATTGTGACGAGTTTTGTATGTTTTGTAAATGATTACGCGCTCGATGAAAAAGGCAAAAATGATGGATAGTGAGAATGACGGAATTGTTAACATGGCGAACTCGCCAACACATCAGAATAGTATGATGAATAATGAAGTCGAAAACAATTTAATAAGTCGGGAAAATAGTCCGGAACCAGTTCAAAATTTCTCACAATCAAAAAATTTTCAGAATTCGAGATTAACGACAGAAGATTCTGGAATAGTATCGAACACAGATGGCTTTACAGCTATGACGAAGGAAGTTGATTTTGCGGGAAATGTTAGGGGCGTAAAGAATTTCGAACCAGTTAATATGGAGCAGTTGATGAGTGCAATACTAAATTTGGGATCTGAATTAAAAACAATGGAAACACGATTAGACTCACTGGGATCACAGTTAGGATCTGAATTACAAACAGTGGGATCACAAATAGGAACAATTAAAACTGATATGGGAACAATGGAAACACGGTTAGACTCAGGAATAGGGACATGTTTCAAAAACATGAAAGATGAATTAAAGAAAGAAATTAGAGAAGAAGTACAACCAATTCTGAATGCTCACAATAATAGATTAATTTCAATAGAAATTAGACAAAAGGAACAGGATAGAGAACAGGAAGAAAGAGATCGCGTGATAGTACAAAAATTTTCAGAGTTAAATTTACAACGTGCACACGATAAGGAATAAATATTTGAAAGAATCGAGGAATCCGCACCAAATGACAGAATAAATAATCTAACACAACAATATGAACAGGTAACTACTAATGTGTTAATACTGAAACCCAAGTCGCGACACTTACGGAAGATGTAAATAAACAGAAATAACAAATAGGTGACTTATCGGAAAGAGTTGAGGAGGAGGAGGAGGAGGAGATTAGTGTTTAACGTCCCGTCGACAACGAGGTCATTAGAGACGGAGCGCAAGCTCAGGTGAGGGAAGGATGGGGAAGGAAATCGGCCGTGCCCTTTCAAAGGAACCATCCCGGCATTTGCCTGAAGCGATTTAGGGAAATCACGGAAAACCTAAATCAGGATGGCCGGAGACGGGATTGAACCGTCGTCCTCCCGAATGCGAGTCCAGTGTGCTAACCACTGCGCCACCTCGCTCGGTAAAGAGTTGAGGAGATTTCAGATAAATTGACAAGTCTTAGTTTAAATGGGGACAGAGATTCAGATGATACAGCTCCATTGAAATTTGCAGAAACAGAAGAGTACCAGAACATAAATAAACATGTTGAAAATCAGGGAAAGTTTAATGAACGCGTTAAAAGGGAATTTGAGGCGTTACGAAAGCAAGTCAAACAAATTGAAAGCGAAATCGTAGGAAAGGACAGTAGAAGAAATATAGAATCACAGATAGCAGAGGGCTTTGAAGAAAATAATTTATTTCATTTACGAGAAGCAACAAGAGAGCGCCAGGCGCGCGAACTTGACAATAATCGACATTGGGAATGGGACAGACGCGGTAGGTCTTGGTCGCCACGAGGCGAAAACTTCGACTATAAACACTTTTTAACTGTTCGGAAATTTAAGATCTTTCGCAATTCTAAGAATGACATACATCCATGTTCATGGTTAGATCAATTTATGAACGCACTTCCACCAAATTGGCCACTAAGTCACAAACTGGAATTTATGTGCGGCTATTTAAGTCCTCAGGGGATTCACTACACTAACTGAATATGTGCCGTAGCGTGCACAGGGCCCCGAGCTGTAGTGGTGCTATTTCCCTTTTAGTTTTCTGCACTGCTGCCTACTCTTTCACTATTCTTTGTATCTATCAAAACAACTCTTCAACTATCAATCTATCTAGAGAGTCGGTAAAGAATAACCGGATATGACTATTTTATACAAAAGTGATTTCGGAAATTACCGTTTGGATTACTATATCTTCTGCAGTATTCATTCGTAGTTTAAACAACATTTTACCTGTTTATCTTCGTGACAATATTACTTCATATGTTGACGATATTCTTATTGCTAAACGTTCTTGGCATGAGCATAACAAAATTTTGGATTCATTATTACGTATTTTTGCAAGAGTTGGCATTACAGTGAACTTGGAAAAATCTGAATTTGGTCGTTCTCAGGTGAAATTTCTTGGTCATATTATTTCTACAGAAGGTATTCTTCCTGATCCAGAGAAACTAGACGCTATTCGTAATTATGCTGTTCCAACTACAAAACGTGATGTTCGTAGTTTCCTTGGTGTCTGTAATTTTCTTAGACGCTTTGTTAGATTGGACAATTTGGCCACACCTCGTTTATGTGAACTATCTGGAAAGAATTCTAATTGGTGTTGGGATGAGGAAGCTCAATCAGAATTTGAACAACTTCGTGATGCTTTAGTTGCTGCTCCACTTCTTTCACATCCGGATTTATCTAAAGATTTTTGTTTGGCGACGGACTCATCATACAAAGGCTTAGGTGCACACTTATTTCAAGAGAGAGAAGATAACGGCGTTGTAGTGCAGAAAACTATTGCCGATCTGTTCTTGCCAAATGCAAATTATGTCAAAAGGCTAAGCCGCAACTATTTCTCACAGAGCACCGTTGTTTCCTATCGTTCCAGCGAAATTAAAGGAGATGGCTACAGCCAATCTGTTCGGTCCAGTGGTTCGTTCTACTAATGGTTTTGCGTACATTTTAGTAGCAGTGGAATTGACATCAAAATATGTGTGTTTTACACCTTTACGCAAAGCAACAGTTCGTTCAGTATCTAACGCTTTCATCAAACATAATCTTAAAGAAGTTGGTCATGTTGATAAGGTTATATCAGATAATGGATCACAGTTTCGCTCTAAAATTTGGCTTCGTACTCTACGGCGTCGTAAGATTAAACCAATTTTCATTTCACTTTTTCACCCTCAATCTAACGCTTCAGAGAGATGGACGAAGGAAATCAATAAACTGTGTCGACTTTATTGTCATCAGAATCATAGAACGTGGGATCAGTATCTTCATATTTTTCAAAACATTCTGAATGAACTCCCTAATGATTCAACTTCTTTACCGCCTATACTGATATTAAAAAATAAAGCACCGACAAATCGCATTTCTGAAATCGTTCCTTTTCCGCCTACACGGAAACTGCGTCATTCTGATGTTGTGAACCTGGCTCTGCAAAATATTGCATCAGCGGCTGCTAGAAGAGAGAAATCAGCTAAACGTCCTGGTCGTTTAAAAACCCTGTCAGTTGGTCAAAAGGTGTTTATTAAGTCTCATCGTTTGTCTCACAAAGGAAAAGGCTTGTGTCGCAAATTTTTTCTGCTTTATAACGGTCCATATAGAGTTCGCAAAATTATTCATGATAACACTGTCGAAGTAGAAACTCTTAAATCTCGGCGCTCTAAGGGAATACATCATATATCGAACGTTAAAATTTTTGTGGAATGACATACTTTGAGAAACTAATAGTTATACGTAAACATGCAGAGAATACAAGGATACCGCGCCGTGTTGCGGCGGCGGTACATACTCAAAGCAACAGTCAAGTCTGCGCGCCGCACAAGGCAGTCGTTGACCGCAAACAATTACTTCCTACGTCACGCGTACCTACAGCTGATCGAGCGCTCAGTGCGAATGCACTGACAGCTGTAAACAAATACACAGTCTAATTTCTCTGATTCAGTTCAGTATAAAGCTATAGTGACTTGATAAATTATGTTATTAACGTTCAGTATTTTTCAGGATACGGTTGCATAAAATATTTAAGAACTTCAGGTAAATTCTGTGTGTGTCCGACGTTAAGAGGACTTGCTATCGAGAAAATTTCAGGTAGAATGTAATTTCGAAGAAGAAACTAATAAACTAAAAAGGTAACTATTAATTGAGTTTATTTTTCAGGTAACATATTTCCACTTAGGTACGTATTTTAGACGTAATTTGCTGCTCGCGATTACGTGATTTATACTTTGTGCTAAATTTTATGTTCTATGAATTTACTTGTGAAGCGACGTGCTTGCGTACATTTGCTGATTTTTGACAATGTTTTATTAATGAACGGGGTTGTTACTTGTGTATATTATGCATTGCTTGGCTGCTATGCTTTTTCACTGATGTCACATTTTTTTAATTATGTGCCTGCTTTGCTTATTTATTTCAATTATAATTGTGACCTGATTAGTTGTGCTGATATGGTTATGTATGTAAGTTTGTGATTTACCTGCTTGCGCCATCATGTTTACTTATTAAGATTACATATGAACATTTATTTGCTTATGCTGATATGATGCTAATGACCTGTTTATTATGTAAGATATATATTTGCTGCTTTGCGTATGGATTGCATATTTACACATTTCTGTTTGTTGTCATAACTACTCTTTAATTTGGTATATAGAAATGCTGATATACGGTGTACGAACATGGAGTTTAGGTCACACTCTCTTCTTCTTCTTCGGTTATCAACCCACAGGTTGGTTGGCAGCAGCACGCCATTCCGTTCTTTTGTCAACTTTCTTCTTCATATCTGCATAGGTCTGGCACCCGATGTCATTTATTACTTGTTGAATGTAGCTTAATCTAGGTCGTCCTCGGCGAGTTCTTCCTTCAATGATTCCTTCTAATATTCTCTTAATGAAATTGTTATGCCGTAAAATGTGACCTATGAAGGTTATTCTTCTTTTCTGTATATTTCGCCAAAGAGATCTGTTTTCTTTCACTCTTCTGAGGACATCTTCGTTTGTAGCCTTGTCTCGCCAGCTGATTTTTTCCATTCTCCGGTAGCACCACATTTCGAATGCCTCTAATCTTCTCTTTTCTTCTTTTCCACTAGTCCAAGTTTCACATCCGTAAAGGGCTGTACTCCACACATAGGTTTTCATGACTCTCTTTCTTACGTCTAAACTAACATTTCTACTCGTCAGTAAGTTTCTTTTTCCATTGAATGCTATTTTGGCAAGTTGTATTCTGTTTTTAATGTCACTTTTGCTCCTTCCATCTGCTGTTATTTTGCTACCTAAGTAGTTAAATTCTGTAACCTGCCCTAGTTTCTCTCCCTTTATTGTTATTCGTATGGGTTCATTGTAGTTCAGGGCGCCACTCACCATCACTTTAGTCTTTTTCTTATTTATTTTCATTCCATACTGTTCTTTTAAGGTGTTTTCCATTTCATTGAGTACGGCTTCTAAATCTTCTTTCCTTTCTGTAATTATGGCGATATCATCTGCATATCGCAACATATCTATTTTCATTCCGTTAAGTTTTATTCCTACTTCAATATTCTCTCTTATTTTATCTATTGCTTCTTGGATATATGCGTTGAAAATTACTGGAGATAGTGGGCATCCCTGTCTCACTCCTTTCCTTATTCTTGCTGTTTCTTCTTTGTTTTCCTTCTTAACTAAGGCTGTTTCATTTTGGTATATTTTAAAGATTATCCTTCTATCATTATATTTCAGACCAGCCTTCTTCAGAATTCTAAACATTTCTGGCCATACAACATTGTCAAATGCCTTTTCGAGGTCTACGAAGGCTATAAATACTTGTTTGTTTTTGGAAATTTGTTTCTCAATTATTAGTCTTAAAGATAAGATTGCTTCCCTCGTCCCTACACCGCTTCTAAAACCGAATTGGTCTTCACTTAGAGTGCTATTCAATTGGTTTTCAACTCTTTTCAAAATTATTCTTATTAGAATTTTTGATGCGTGTGAAAGAAGACTGAGTGTTCGATGGTTTTCACAGTCCATGGTAGATGCTTTCTTAGGTATGGGGAATATGATGCATTTCTGATAGTCTTCAGGAACTTCACCTGTTTTGTATATTTTCTGTATGAGTTGCAGTAATGTAGCTTTCATTTTGTCTCCTGATTTCTTAATTAGTTCAGAAGGTATATCATCAACACCTGCCGCTTTCTTATCTGGTAGTTCTTTTAGTGCTTTTTCAAATTCATCTTTCAGAATTGTGTCCCCTAGTTCTTCTTTCTCTACTTCTTCGCTTAATTCTATCATATTATCTGTTAGAGGGTCTCCTTGATATAGCTCTTCAATGTATTCTTGCCATCTCTTCAGCGTGTCATATCCAAATAGTACCTTGCCCTCTTTGTTCTTTATAGTTCCTGAAGATTTTACTTTCCGTTTAGCAAAGTTTTGTTTTATTGTTCTGTAGGCCAAGTCAGTTTTTCCTTTAACCATGTTTTCCTCCACCTCTTTACAAATGCTGTTGAGGTAATTTTCTTTTGCTTTCCTAGATTCTCTGTTTATTTGGTTTCTAAGCTTTCTATATTTGTTTTCGCTTTGCTCGTCAGAGGCATTTTTGTATAGTCTTCTTTCTTCCATTAGACAAATTATTTCAGGTGTTATCCACTCTTTCCTGTTTACAGGTTTGGCTTTCCCAATAAATTCTTCTGCTGCTTTATGTATGCCTTCTTTGCTTTGTTTCCACTCCTCGTTAGTACTCCCGGGAATAATGTTTGATGCCATCTCATCAGTTTTCCGTGCATAAGGGATCACTAGTTCTTCAGACTTTAGGTTATCTCTGTTCCATACTTTGTTCGTTTTTCTCTCTAATCGCTTGAGTTTGAGTAAGCATTTCATCATTACAAGGTTGTGATCACTATTAATATCCGCAGACGGGTAGCTTCTGCAATCCTTGATTTGGTTTTTAAAACGCGATTTTACTAATATATAGTCGATTTGGTGTCTTCTAGTATCTCCTGGGGCTTTCCACGTGTACCTTCTTCTTTTATGGTGGTTGAAAAGGGAGTTCGCTATGACCAACTTGTTTTTGGCACAAAATTCAATTAGCCGGCTTCCTCTTTCGTTCCTATCTCCTAGACCATATTTCCCTACAATTCCGTCAACTTTCTCTTCTCCAACACTAGCATTCCAATCTCCCATTATAATTAAGTTCTCTTCACCTTTAACATAATTTATAACTTTGTTGATGTCTTCATACACTGTTTCTATTACATCGTCTTCTTCTGCCGATGTCGGCATATAGACTTGTACTATTACCGTGTTCTTTGGTTTGGTTCCAATTTTGACTAGTATTATCCTAGAGTTAAATTGCACATATCCTGTGACTAGATTCCCGAGTTTTCCTTTTAGAATTATTCCAACTCCACCGATTCCAGTTGTTCCTTGGTTAGTACCTGTATGAATGATACGATAATTTCCTGATCTGAAGTCTCCTGGTTCAGGCCATCGCATCTCAGATATTCCTATTATGTCTGTTCCCATTCTGTCCATCTCTAGTTTGAGGTTCTCTAATTTCCCGCATTGGAGGAGTGTTCTTACACACTATGGTATTAATTATAGATTGTTCGCTTGGCAGAGGCTCGTTTTAGGGATTGTGCTACATCCACTTATTAACATTCTGTTCTCTACTGGTATATTTACTCGCTATTGCATGTTTTGCTTACGCTCAGTGCCTTATACCTTTTAAGATAAGAAAATGAACTGCTATAATTCTATGAACGACGTTGGTACAAGAAACTTCATTGAAGTCACATGAGCTGGAGGTTTTATGGAAGCTGTATAAATTTATGCTAATAGGAAGGAAGCTAACGACATGACATACCAACACTAGGTTTAGACCATTGACAGTTTTTACACTGCATTCTTCGTGAGCAATTGAAATAGCAAGTGACACTTGACACAAGAAATACTCCACATGTTTGCTTCTGTTTTGCCATGATTCTTGAAGAGGTGTACACACCATGAAATATTATGCTCATTCACACTCCGTACTCGTACTTACTTACTGAGAGTTATTCAAACTAAAGGCTGTTAGAGGCCATGCATGCATTTCTTTTATTTAATGATGGACAAGGTAACCAAAATGTATTTTATAATTCATAATGAGTAGAAGATTTGGGTCAGGTGGACTACACAGAGGTTGTATGTGGACATTGTGTCATCGGATTGCATGGGATGATGAATTGAAGTTTGCACTAGGATTTTGTCTGTACTTGTTCGAGGAGACTGACTAGAGGAAAGAGTTGTTATGGAAGTGAAATGATATTGGCGATAAGGTTTATATGTGTCGACGTATTGAAGAGGTATTATTGAGGTATTGAGATTGTGTGAAGTTGATGATTATTGGAGTTTTGGTGGACAAGAGGTAAGGTAAATGATATTGATGATAAGGTTTATATGTGTCGACGTAAGAGGTATTATTGAAGTATTAAGATTATGTGATGCTGATGATTATTGGAGTTTTGGTGTATAAGAGGTAAAGTAAGTGAGGAGCATATTTTTTTTTTTTGGTTGGTTTATATGGAACAAGGAGGATGAAGATGGCAGACTAGAGCACTCAAGTAAAAGGAAGATTGTCTACACACACACTTTGTTAAATCAGTAAGCAGTATATACTTTTTTTGGAGAGAGGAAATATCTGCATATCTTGGCACAGTGACAATTGTTCAGCAACCGTACATTTTGATCTGGCTTGGCAAACATTGGTCTTGACGTGATGACTATGACGTTGACTATTATTGACTGTTATACATTGCTGCCACTACTACTTGATACACATGTTGAACATCAAATCTTTGCCAGAATTGCATTTACACAGTCAACACTATTCAATTACACAGTAGTACTTAATGTGGATGAAAGATGAGTGAGTGTGTTTTGTGTGTTTTCCTTTCCTAATCCCAAATAATTGGTACCGACCTAACTCCTAAATATTATTTTACTTGTTTGTTATGGCTTGCACTGACACCCATAAATATTATAGGTTTACTGATATTTGTGTATTTGTAATAGTTAATATGATAATTACCTGATATCATTTGTGTGTTTATTATACACTCCTGAAAACTGAAATAAAAACACCGTGAATTCATTGTCCCAGGAAGGGGAAACTTTATTGACACATTCCTGGGGTCAGATACATCACATGATCACACTGACAGAACCACAGGCACATAGACACAGGCAACAGAGCATGCACAATGTCGGCACTAGTACAGTGTATATCCACCTTTCGCAGCAATGCAGGCTGCTATTCTCCCATGGAGACGATCGTAGAGATGCTGGATGTAGTCCTGTGGAACGGCTTGCCATGCCATTTCCACCTGGCGCCTCAGTTGGACCAGCGTTCGTGCTGGACGTGCAGACCGCGTGAGACGACGCTTCATCCAGTCCCAAACATGCTCAATGGGGGACAGATCCGGAGATCTTGCTGGCCAGGGTAGTAGACTTACACCTTCTAGAGCACGTTGGGTGGCACGGGATACATGCGGACGTGCATTGTCCTGTTGGAACAGCAAGTTCCCTTGCCGGTCTAGGAATGGTAGAACGATGGGTTCGATGACGGTTTGGATGTACCGTGCACTATTCAGTGTCCCCTCGACGATCACCAGTGGTGTACGGCCAGTGTAGGAGATCGCTCCCCACACCATGATGCCGGGTGTTGGCCCTGTGTGCCTCGGTCGTATGCAGTCCTGATTGTGGCGCTCACCTGCACGGCGCCAAACACGCATACGACCATCTTTGGCACCAAGGCAGAAGCGACTCTCATCGCTGAAGACGACACGTCTCCATTCGTCCCTCCATTCACGCCTGTCGCGACACCACTGGAGGCGGGCTGCACGATGTTGGGGCGTGAGCGGAAGACGGCCTAACGGTGTGCGGGACCGTAGCCCAGCTTCATGGAGACGGTTGCGAATGGTCCTCGCCGATACCCCAGGAGCAACAGTGTCCCTAATTTGCTGGGAAGTGGCGGTGCGGTCCCCTACGGCACTGCGTAGGATCCTACGGTCTTGGCGTGCATCCGTGCGTCGCTGCGGTCCGGTCCCAGGTCGACGGGCACGTGCACCTTCCGCCGACCACTGGCGACAACATCGATGTACTGTGGAGACCTCACGCCCCACGTGTTGAGCAATTCGGCGGTACGTCCACCCGGCCTCCCGCATGCCCACTATACGCCCTCGCTCAAAGTCCGTCAACTGCACATACGGTTCACGTCCACGCTGTCGCGGCATGCTACCAGTGTTAAAGACTGCGATGGAGCTCCGTATGCCACGGCAAACTGGCTGACACTGACGGCGGCGGTGCACAAATGCTGCGCAGCTAGCGCCATTCGACGGCCAACACCGCGGTTCCTGGTGTGTCCGCTGTGCCGTGCGTGTGATCATTGCTTGTACAGCCCTCTCGCAGTGTCCGGAGCAAGTATGGTGGGTCTGACACACCGGTGTCAATGTGTTCTTTTTTCCATTTCCAGGAGTGTAATTTGTATGTTTAGTGTAAGAGCATTGATAATTTTGTAAAAGCAATTGTGTGTGCGTTCAAACTGTTGTTCGTGCTTACATGTATTAACATTGGTGGGTGCCACTTGGAAATGTTTAATTTCTGCTGATAAACTCTGATGAACTGTCTGATTAGTGATAGTGACTATTATGGACTGTTATCTGCACCTGTTCAACATTACTGGGTGCCGTTGATGGAACTGCTTCTACTGAAATAATGTCACTTGTTGGTGTTTAACCACATGATACTTGTGTAAACTATTATTTATGTACCATCACATGTATGCAAGCATTTGTATTCCTTACTGTATTTTATATATTATGTTATTGAAGGGTCAGTGCAAAGCCAAAATTTATCTAGTTATGTGATATTTACTTATTAATATTATCTTTTATTTTTGTCTGTATTTTTTTTTGACGAATTTGGTGGTATTTTCACCACCAATGCTGGTAAAAATACCATCAAATTCTAGCCCGTGGAGGAGGGGCATATGAAAGTTGGCTACACTGAGTCACAGCGCCAGAGATTGCGCCAAAGAGTTTTATTCCGCCGCCTCCACTGGCAGTGCTTGTTCAGAAGTTGCTGTGGGATGTCGATAGCTGTACTAGTTGAGGCCATGTCGTGTGCAGTTGTTTTGATGGGCTAGACAGCATATGTTTTTGAATGGGGATGTTGTAATGATCAGAGTGTATTTTTCGTCAATATAAATGAAGGTAAATTTTTTTTTTCAAATGTCTTAAATAATAATGCCTCTTGGCCACAGGTTCAGTCAACAAAGCATCTGGCTCGTGTTCTTGTATTAGACTGTAATTCTGGTTTCTATGTGCAATTATAGTATTTATTATTTTTTAATTACTTCAGTGTAAATGGTGTTTAAAATATCTTGTATTATTGAGGAAGAACCGTGCCAGATGTGTACGTTGGTTCAAATGGTGCAAATGGCTCTGAGCACTATGGGACTTAACATCTATGGTCATCAGTCCCCTAGAACTTAGAACTACTTAAACCTAACTAACCTAAGGACAGCACACAACACCCAGCCATCACGAGGCAGAGAAAATCCCTGACCCCGCCGGGAATCGAACCCGGGAACCCGGGCGTGGGAAGCGAGAACGCTACCGCACGACCACGAGATGCGGGCTGTGTACGTTGAATCACACTTCCACACACAGAACAGTTACACTTGTGCTTTGTTGTTTCGTAGCTTTTATAGTTGCTGGGGACTTAATTAATTGTGTTAACGGAAGTTTCCTTTCATTCTTTGTTATTCTATGCAGTCGGATTGCGTACTAGTACTACTCAGGTCCAACCGGTTTCGAGACTTCGTAATCGGACAAACAGCGACTAAAATTAAAATTATTTGCATTAAAGATAATTAAGCCCCCATGCAACGTACATTTAACACTTATATTCCACTGATTGAAGATGGATGGTTCATACTGTGATACACTTCTAAATAAAGTACTTTGCCTGTTCTGGTGTCGAAGGTGGCGTGAGGCGGTGCTGCGTAGCAACATTGCGCAGTTACGGCTCTTGATGTACATAACTCTGTCTTCCTCTTGGTGGCGACGATAAAATTACAAATTTCTGAGCTATTAATTTATTGCCGTACTGCGCCAATCATGTAGAACACGTCCGAGGCCAAAAACCCAGGCTTGCAGGTAAATTCGGGGCCTCTAGTACTTGACCAACGTAATGCGTGTTCACTACTTGCAGGGCAGCTACCGACTGTATGCTATTCGCGCGCCAATTCTCACTTGCGCGCCCCATCACCTTTTCCATTCCACCACAGAACGGAGTTCCGTTCCACCTATGATCCCTACACCTTTTCAATTTACACTTCTGCTTACAAAAAACCTAATTATGAACCATCTACAATTGCATGACAGCATATACATGCAAAATTGACATAATTAATTACAGTTGTACTTGAAATATTACATAATTATTTACAAAATATGTTTTATTCCACCTACGTCAAAGAGGTTATTTTAAATAGATAAACTACACTTAGCAAAAGCTTACTCTCGTTATCGTATTTTCTTAATTTTTCAAAATTATTACGGGACAAAAAAAATCTTAAACATACAGATTAATGGCAGTATTATATTTACAATAGCATTACATGTTGTCCACAATACCGTCCGATATAGGTATCGCCGAATTGGGACTGGTTCCTACAAATAATGTTATACCACATGTCTTAAGAAAAAGGACCAATGTATCAGACAGACTTAAACCATTCCCCATTAAAGAAATTACTCCTGTAAGTGCAGTTAATGTATTAAGTGTACGGAAGCGAAAACTGGAAATTATGAAACTCGAAGTAAAGAAAATGAGACTGGAGTATATGGAGAAGACACCTGCTATAAAGCAAGAATATAAGCTGCAATTGGAAAAGGAAGAAGCTATCGCCGATGTGCAGGCCAGGTTTACGTACGGATTTAAACATTCTGTATGGAAAAATCTGACTACGAAGGGGGAATACGAAATATTTTATATTTACAGTAAACAGCCACGGAAACTGGTCACGTGTTGGAGTACTGGCCGAAACCAGTCTAGTCGAGAACGTTTACTATGTCAAGGGATGCACGAAAAATGTGTTTATTAAGCTCTGTTCCCATTTGGATCGGCTTAAAAAGGATGGTTATATTCTATCTAGCCTAAGTGTGGTGAGCTGGATGTTGTCCACCTAACAGAACAGCCATTTGCCGAGTTTAAAACTGATGGAATAACTACATTTAACGGCCACTCGTTTGCAGAAATTGTAAACCTAAAGTTCTATACAGAAATCCCGCAAGAATGTGGAGCAGAAGAGTTGCCGACATACACACAGGAGGACGCGGAACGCTTCAACTGTAGCGTCATGGAGGAGATACGAGGAAAAATTAAAAAAGTCCGAATGCTCTCGCCAAGAAGAACTGCAGGAAGGAACAGAGATATAAATCAAGTATTTGGTAGGAAGAAAATTAGGTATGTATTAGAATTCGAGAATATACCTTATCTGTATTTCTCAAATTACTGGTTGGACAAAGAAATACATGATTCAGACGTGGATTTAAGTTATAAGTTAAAAATTAAACTGGACATTATTAAAGCTACACCTAACAAAAATAAGGAAAGAGTTGTTTTCTGTGTGTAAATGTACATGCAAAACTTAATGAATATTTTGTAAGAGGATATTTATGTGTCTTAATGGCTAACCTACCAAAAATCCTAAGACATTTCATACATACATCGATATATGTGCATGTATTTCGGATGCGGAAGTGAGCGGTTGGGTGACCTTGAAAAGTAGTTGAAACTAAGTAGTTGAAGGGTAGCGAACCCCTTTTCTTACCTATATGAACTAAGCCAGTTGGAGTCCAGACTCAGTGGCGAACACACCTGCTTGAAATTGGTTAAATAATAAAGGCAAGTCGTTTCTTTCCCGCCATTTTCCTTGCTTAGTAGAGATAACAGGGGTGTGACGCATTATCCTGCTGGAATGTGGACTTGGCGCCATTTTTTTGGGGGAGGTAGCCCAATTGACGTTCTTCCCACCAAAATCCACCACTTGATTGACTTCATGCGCTGTTGCCAAGTCTACAAGCCGCCATCTTGGTTGAAGTCATCGCCGACATCTTGGATACATCTGCCAACAATGGAATGTGGGGTAGTATCCTTGTAGCCCCCCCCCCCTACGGGATCAAGTATGCGGCAACAAGAGCAATTCGGGAAAACGTTGACATGGAAAGGAAGGGAATCAGTGGGGCAGTCAAATTTTTTCCGTTGAGGTAGTATTACACTGTATGTCTATTGAGGTACCCGTGATACACGCGAGTTGACTACTGTATTTATTGCTTTTCAGGAGGACAGATTCCGTAGAAATACTGGAACACGTGAGGCAATACTGACCTTACGACTTATCTTAGAAGAAAGATTAAGGAAAGGCAAACCTACGTTTCAAGCATTTGTAGACTTAGAGAAAGCTTTTGACAATGTTGACTGGAATACTCTCTTTCAAATTCTAAAGGTGGCAGGGGTAAAATACAGGGAGCGGAAGGCTATTTACAATTTGTACAGAAACCAGATGGCAGTTATAAGAGTCGAGGGACGTGAAAGGGAAGCAGTGGTTGGGAAGGGAGTAAGACAGGGTTGTAGCCTCTCCCCGATGTTATTCAATCTGTGTATTGAGCAAGCAGTAAAGGAAACAAAAGAAAAATTCGGAGTAGGTATTAAAATTCATGGAGAGGAAGTAAAAACTTTGAGGTTCGCCGATGACATTGTAATTCTGTCAGAGACAGCAAAGGACTTGGAAGAGCAGTTGAACGGAATGGATGGTGTCTTGAAGGGAGGCTATAAGATGAACATCAACAAAAGCAAAACGAGGATAATGGAATGTAGTCGAATTAAGTCGGGTGATGTTGAGGGTATTAGATTAGGAAATGAGACACTTAAAGTAGTAAAGGAGTTTTGCTATTTGGGGAGCAAAATAACTGATGATGGTCGAAGTAGAGAGGCTATAAAATGTAGACTGGCAATGGCAAGGAAAGCGTTTCTGAAGAAGAGAAATTTGTTAACATCGAGTATTGATTTAAGTGTCAGGAAGTCTTTTTTGAAAGTATTTGTATGGAGTGTAGCCATGTATGGATGTGAAACATGGACGGTAAATAGTTTGGACAAGAAGAGAATAGAAGCTTTCGAAATGTGGTGCTACAGAAGAATGCTGAAGATTAGATGGGTAGATCACATAACTAATGAGGAGGTACTGAATAGGATTGGGGAGAAGAGGAGTTTGTGGCACAACTTGACCAGAAGAAGGGATCGGTTGGTAGGACATGTTCTGAGGCATCAAGGGATCACCAATTTAGTATTGGAGGGCAGCGTGAAGGGTAAAAATCGTAGGGGGAGACCAAGAGATGAGTACACTAAGCAGATTCAGAAGGATGTAGGTTGCAGTAGGTACTGGGAGATGAAGAAGCTTGCACAGGATAGAGTACCATGGAGAGCTGCATCAAACCAGTCTCAGGACTGAAGACCACAACAACAACAACAACAACAACAACAGGAGGAGGACAGAGAACTATTCACCTCTAGACTTACTTGTATCTGTTCTAAAGGATATCCGAGAGTGGATGGGTTGATAGATTGAGATAGAGGTGTAAAGAGGTACGATTTTATGCTTGACTGATGGATTCTAGACAAGGAGATGTTGATGGAGGTCAATTTTTTTCCAGTGTTCTGTCCGGATGCATCAGTCACGTGACAAAGCCTGTGTTCTACGGTATTTAGCCACGTGTTCCACATGTGGTTTAAAGCATTGTCTACTTGCTATCGTTAACTTTAAACCTGTCGGTCATCAGAGGACTTCCATCTCATGTGTGATGAAACTTGACACAGTCCTCTAAATGAACTTTGATTTATGCGATCCCCCCTGTCGCATCTTGTGTGTAAAATCGAGACTTGAGCGTGATAACTAAGTTAGCGATAGGAGCTTGTGAGGCACTGCAATCCTCGTGTACACAATTACTTGATAGATGTGGTGCATACAGAGTTAGTTCAAAATGATTCAAATGGCTCTGAGCACTATTCGACTTAACTTCTGAGGTCATCAGTCCCCTAGAACTTAGAACTACTTAAACCTAACTAACCTAAGGACATCACACACACCCATGCCCGAGGCAGGATTCGAACCTACGACTGTAGCAGTCGTGCGGTTCCAGACTGTAGTGCCTAGAACCGCTCAGCCACCCCAGCTGGCAGAGAGTTAGTGACAGAATGAATTGTTACTGAGCCACGCGTGGCAGTTGTTGCTACCATCATGTATTTTACACCCAGTTTTTAATGTACTTCCACCTCACTACGTTAATTTCAATTACTACTGTCACTGAGTTGCTGCTCGGCTGCTATTACTTCCCATTCGTTGTCTGTCGTGCGGAGTTCGTCACGGGTTCGGGCGACCAGTCAGTTGGAACGCGTCTAGAATGCAGTCCGGACCTGCCCATCGGGTAGTTGCAATGCGGCACTAGTGCTGTTGGGTTGGAGCAGTGAGGTCTTTGTCGACATGGCTCACCCGACCTTTGCCACCAAGCATCACTTGAGCCGGGCCACGGTCTTGCTGGATCGTCAGTCAGTCGTCCTACAAGATGACACGTTTTGGTCATTGGAGACGGAGCGCAAGCTCGGGTTAGGGAAGGATTGGGAAGGAAATCGGCCGTGCCCTTTCAAAGGAACCATCCCGGCATTTGCCTGAAACGATTTAGGGAAATCACGGAAAACCCAAATCAGGATGGCTGGAGACGGGATTGAACGGTCGTCCTCCCGAATGCGAGTCCAGTGTGCTAACCACTGCGCCACCTCGCTCGGTACACGTTTTGGCTCGCCGATCGTTCATGAGTTGGCTGTGTGTGTGTGTGTGTGTGTGTGTGTGTGTGTGTGTGTGTGTGTGTGTATCGACTCCCGATTTGTAGGAAGAAAATTAGGTATGTATTAGAATTCGAGAATATACCTTATCTGTATTTCTCAAATTACTGGTTGGAGAAAGAAATACATGATTCAGATGTGGATTTAAGTTATAAGTTAAAAATTAAATTGGACATTATTAAAGCTACACCTAACAAAAATAAATTGTGTGTGCTTAGTTACTATTGGGTATCGTTCAGGTCTTCGTGTAAGTGTTTGCCAGGTTGTGTGTGTAGTTCGCATTATTTCCTTTGACAAGTTATTTTAAATGTTGCCAGTGTACAGCCTCTGAGAGGTCGGTCGTCTCATTGGGCGACATGGAAATGGCTCTCTGAGCGCTTCTGGGCCCTTTCAATTACCATCTTGTGGAACTTGCGTCGGTTCTTTCCCGCTGCAGGGATGTCGTTTAGCCAGTGGGCGTGTTTCCTCTCCATGGTTGGGTCCGAGCCAGTATTTCCGCCGCCGTGTGTCTGGAAGTGAGTGGGAGACGCACCAGTAGTGCAGTCGCGACGGAGCAGCAGTCGCGGACGGAGCAGCAGGAGGTCGGTCTGTTGTTGCGGACGAGGGAAGTTATCTCCGCGCGGTGCAGTCGACTGGGGCCGCTGGCGGTCCCTGCGCAGTGTCCGAGCGTTTGTGGAGCTGTACAATCGCTACGAGCTTCGTGGTTCGCCGACCCAGGACGGCAAAGTTGAGTAGTGGTTTCAACTACCAAAGCCACGTCCATTCATGTTGTGGTGGTTCGTTTTGGTGGTTTCCTGTTGGGGAGGTTTCCCTGTGAGCAACACAGAGTGTTTCTACTGCTGAAATTTGGCCGCCATGCAGTGCAATTAACTATTTTGATTGACTAAAATTCCAGTGCACCAGCGGAATTTTCTGCATTGTGGCTGTTAGTGTTCCGGTTACCTGCCCTGGCCACTAACGTAATTTCAGGCAGTGTCCTTTCCTCACCTGTTGTCGCTGTCCAACATGGAGTGTAATTCTGACAGCTAATACATACTCCATTGTGGATCATCACGTTTGTAACCTTTTCTGTTTAAGTTCTCATGTACTGATTGATGGCAAGGATGTCGTTGTCTCGGTCAGTCCGTGGCTGTCCCCTGGTTGGGTTCCGACAGATCAAGTGCACTTGGTCTCACCACCTGTCTCGCCTAAGTGAACGAGAGCAGACCGACCTCCCTGGAGGCTTCTGAGTGCCACCGGTGTTTAATTACATGTTTTCAGCTACTTTAAATTTTAGGCTTATGGTTATTTTTTTCTTTTTTCTTACAAATTTTGCAAAATTAATTCTTAAATTTATCTTTCAAGCTTAAACATTGCGTTCTTCTGCCTTTAAAACATTATGGTAATATATTCTAAAATTTTGAAACTTAATTGTGGCCTTCAGCCATTAGTATTCCACCTTCCATATGTTTTTTCTGTCTACTTTGCTGTGATACGTTTATTAATTATTTTATTGCTATCTTAATTGGATTTTTTATCTTGTTGATTTGTTAAGATTTCTTGTTTGGAGGCCTTCAGCCATGAAAGAGTTGCATTCGGTAAAGGTCCGGCTATGTGTCGCTTTGGTTGTAAAAGTGTTGTTAAATTACAATAAATTACAATTAGAAGGTAAAACTGACCCCAACCTTATTTGGCCCTTTCCACAATCCTGATTACCTGTCCTGCCCAGCGGGTTTAGCAGGCGTATGAGTTATTTTCACATGTATGTCCGGCCCGGTAGCTGAGTGGTCAGCGTGACGGAATGTCAGTCCTAAGGTCCCGGGTTCGATTCCCGGCTGGGTCGGAGATTTTCTCCGCTCAGGGACTGGGTGTTGTGTTGTCCTAATCATCATCATCATTTCATCCCCATCGACGCGCAGGTCGCCGAAGTGGCGTCAAATCGAAAGACCAGCACCAGGCGAACGGTATACCCGACGGGAGGCCTTAGCCACACGACATTTCATTTCATTTTCACATGTATGACGTTGCTGCTACGCGTGTATCTGTTTCCATGTAGGATGTATCCCCTGCTGCTAATGATTATTTTATATAGACCTTATGGAAGGATCATATAATTTCTCAACCCGCATCGCATGTGAACAGTGGGCGCTACACGTCTCCTCAAAGCTATATCGAGTTCGTATCACTCAGAGCTAGCGTTTTACGGAAGTAGTTTGTTTTTCGTATTACGGTTCGGTAAGATGGTTCATTGTAGAGAAACCGGGAAGAAGTATGTATGTCATGCGCTTGAAATCTACACTCCTGGAAATGGGAAAAAGAACACATTGACACCGGTATGTCAGACCCACCATACTTGCTCCGGACACTGCGAGAGGGCTGTACAAGCAATGATCACACGCACGGCACAGCGGACACACCAGGAACCGCGGTGTTGGCCGTCGAATGGCGCTAGCTGCGCAGCATTTGTGCACCGCCGCCGTCAGTGTCAGCCAGTTTGCCGTGGCATACGGAGCTCCATCGCAGTCTTTAACACTGGCAGCATGCCGCGACAGCGTGGACGTGAACCGTATGTGCAGTTGACGGACTTTGAGCGAGGGCGTATAGTGGGCATGCGGGAGGCCGGGTGGACGTACCGCCGAATTGCTCAACACGTGGGGGGTGAGGTCTCCACAGTACATCGATGTTGTCGCCAGTGGTCGGCGGAAGGTGCACGTGCCCGTCGACCTGGGACCGGACCGCAGCGACGCACGGATGCACGCCAAGACCGTAGGATCCTACGCAGTGCCGTAGGGGACCGCACCGCCACTTCCCAGCAAATTAGGGACACTGTTGCTCCTGGGGTATCGGCGAGGACCATTCGCAACCGTCTCCATGAAGCTGGGCTACGGTCCCGCACACCGTTAGGCCGTCTTCCGCTCACGCCCCAACATCGTGCAGCCCGCCTCCAGTGGTGTCGCGACAGGCGTGAATGGAGGGACGAATGGAGACGTGTCGTCTTCAGCGATGAGAGTCGCTTCTGCCTTGGTGCCAATGATGGTCGTATGCGTGTTTGGCGCCGTGCAGGTGAGCGCCACAATCAGGACTGCATACGACCGAGGCACACAGGGCCAACACCCGGCATCATGGTGTGGGGAGCGATCTCCTACACTGGCCGTACACCACTGGTGATCGTCGAGGGGACACTGAATAGTGCACGGTACATCCAAACCGTCATCGAACCCATCGTTCTACCATTCCTAGACCGGCAAGGGAACTTGCTGTTCCAACAGGACAATGCACGTCCGCATGTATCCCGTGCCACCCAACGTGCTCTAGAAGGTGTAAGTCAACTACCCTGGCCAGCAAGATCTCCGGATCTGTCCCCCATTGAGCATGTTTGGGACTGGATGAAGCGTCGTCTCACGCGGTCTGCACGTCCAGCACGAACGCTGGTCCAACTGAGGCGCCAGGTGAAAATGGCATGGCAAGCCGTTCCACAGGACTACATCCAGCATCTCTACGATCGTCTCCATGGGAGAATAGCAGCCTGCATTGCTGCGAAAGGTGGATATACACTGTACTAGTGCCGACATTGTGCATGCTCTGTTGCCTGTGTCTATGTGCCTGTGGTTCTGTCAGTGTGATCATGTGATGTATCTGACCCCAGGAATGTGTCAATAAAGTTTCCCCTTCCTGGGACAATGAATTCACGGTGTTCTTATTTCAATTTCCAGGAGTGTATTTCTCACAATGCAAAATTAACAACGTTACATTCCATACGACTGATAGGTCGGAAACGTAGGTGATCTAACATCATAGGCCCGTTTTAAGTGCAGAACGTTGTAGTCTGAGGAACAAATACCTTCCAGGTACAGATCCTAGACTCTAGAAGAATAGTTTGTAGTTGATAGCTTGGATGATTTACGTAAAAATGTGTCCAACTCCATCAGCCTGGAACTACATGGCGTATAAAAATGAATCCTTTCTTGTTCTTCTTCTTAACTGTCTGCTATTACAAAACTGCACTTTGAAATCTGCTACTATACATAGATAAGCAGTGCTAAGCTCCTTGGCATGGTCCCATCTCGAGAAAACTGGTGCACTTGGACGGGTTAGGACTCGGAAAGCTCTATTCATTCACGAGACGTGGAGTGTAGCGCTCTTTTTCTTCTGATCGGTTGCAGATTAATTCGGTAAAGGTGATGCATGGCAGGTCGGTCAATGACAGTGTGAGGATGGTCTTTCACTCTCTAATTTTACCCTAAGACAGCGAGAATTCTATGTGTCTCCCATACACAGAAAGATGGATCGTAAATTAAGTACTATTCTGGAGGTGATAGAAATATGCAGAGCGCTGTCCGGTATACTTTGATGATTTATGTGTTCGAGAATTAAGACTGAATGGGCGTACTGAGCAGTGATCTATGCGTGTTCACAATTATACTCGCAAAGTAGAGAAGCATTAGTTTAGCTATCACATGCTGTCACATCATTGGTCGGTGTTGAACTTAGCGTAAAATTCTTCGCGCTATCAAGTGTGATGTTTATTATTAGAGTACATGGATGGTGTCTTTTCCATCCCATCCGTGCATTGGTGCGCTGTTGGTTACCACATAATGATTGACTGACAAATCTTTTTTGAGCTGGGGAATGAGTTTTGTGAATTGGTGAAAGCTTCTGCGTGTTGCTAGAAGCGTAACAGTGATCGCGTACATGGGTGCAAAATGAGGAATCACTCGAAATGGAGCGCAGAGCCACCATCTATTCCGTAATTGTGGCAGATGGGTTTAAATGTAGTTGTCGTCAGTAGCTTTCGGACATCAGTTTGGAAACTCTCCACAATGCAGCCAGAGTCTTCTACTTATGCTGTGAATGTCTTTTATTTAAAATTATCCACCCTGTGTCGCGTATTATCGTAGTACAGTAACAAAATTATTTACACTGTGCAATGTCTAATTTTCTGTGAGAGGCCGTCGATCATGGCGTCTTAATGTCAGTTTAGAACGTGACACAGACACCGAAGTCGCGGCAGAAAAAAAGGAAAAATTTTGATGTTGTACAAAAGCGTGTTAGAAAAAAGTGTTTGAAACGGCTAAACAGGACCAGAGGGAGCGTCTCATATGATCATTCGTCTAGAGTATAGGTGAACAAAATTTAAAGTGGTCTCTGGGGTGCCTCTATATTTAGTAGGATCGTGTCATACAAACAGCTGTAGCGGTAGCAGTTTGATGTGAGGGTCTGGGTACACCGTTAGAAATGTTTGGATGGCTGCACGCTACGCTATTCTGGGGAAGAATTGTGAAATTTCTTTCTCCACGCTGGAGGCACACCGCAGCTATACGTAATTGCACCCACATTGGTGCCTAGGTGACTTGTAAATAGGATGAGCTTTTATAGTTGGTAATTTTTCTATGTTGGAGGGGTAGGGAATAATGATGATATCATATCTGGCTGATTGATTTGAATGGACGTGGATGTGTACCGAGTTTGGGGACGTAGCACATGCACGCATCTCCGTCGAATGGTCAAAACACGCTCCTGTTGCAGTAACTCTGGTCGTTCTGTTTCTACATGGAGTGCCGAATGTGTGGGGTATGTGTTTCTCCGACTTAAATTGGAACTACCACTTGTGGAAAGCTGTAGAAATGGGTGCGACTGTAAGATGTGTAGGGTGTGATTAAAAGGAGGTTGTAATTTTACTGTAGCAGAAGGGTTCGAGGAAGGTGACTCGTTTAGAGATATGAGAGAGTGTGAAATATGATTATGGGTGTGAGGATATGCAAGTATGTGCTTGAATGGAAGGACCTGATTCCAAATGAGGGACATAATTTCTAACATATAGCGTAACACTACAGATCTGAGAAGCCAGTGTACGTTTTTCTTCTTACGACCTCAATCGGGATATCATCTACTACTACTTTCTGTCATCGCCTATTACTCAGTAGATATATCGCAGATCCTTTGATATGGTCTCGAGACAGAATGCGCTAGAAATACTATAGAATTACCTAGTTGGTTTCGGTGTGATGGAGTCGCAAATACCACGTTCCTTAGCCGATTGACTTTCAAATGCGGTAATTTTATCACTAGGTTGCATCATGGGCTTACACATTCCTATGATCAAGTCACACTATTTGTCTGGACAACATCACTTCATTCAAAGGTAATGTCGTACCTCCATTTGTAAAATGGGTATAGCTTTTAACATGGATACTTGTGTGCACCTGTAGAACGAAGACTGCTTGTGACAGTAACATGCAGTAGCTGTTGGGATAGAGAATGAATTACCTAAGTACTTAATTCCAATCCAATTTTAATGATACTCAATAACTGAATGTATCACTTGGAGATTCAATGATCAAATGAGAAGTTCGAGGTTTTCCCACTAGGAGCGCAGTCATGGTACATTCATAATGTAGCACGCCCCCCGCCCCCACCTCTAGAATGATGCACTCCTATTGGCTACTGCATCAGTGATGTGATCTGACGTCATAGAAGCTATATAAGCCAAGCCACAACTGAACTCACTGTCATTCTGCTTCTGTACTTCTACAAGTTTCTCAGAGGTCAATCATTTTTACTTTCATCATCATCATGAAGTGTACTAACAGCAGCAGCAGCGACAGCAGCAGCAGCGGCAAGCGCCGTGGAGGAGATGAACACCAATTTCCTGGTAAGCTCTTTTTCGGTGTTCAAATTTTAAGATGGCAAGAACTATGCCCCTTACATGAAGTCATTAAAGATCACCTAACTCACGTTGAGCGAACAGTAGGGCTGAACAAAAATGACTGACAAGGCACAATGCATCTTGTAGAGGGTATAGTATGGATGTATTGAAATAATTAATGTTGGGTGATGGTTTTAAAGTAATTCACACGACATGAAAACGTTGTGGAAACACGTTGATTTACTGGAGGCTAGTTTATCCCAGGGAAGTACTCAGAATTGACCGTGGCCGCCGGGGCAGCGGCTAAGGGAAGCGACAATAGGCAGTTTAGGGCGGCTCAAGCTCTGAGAAAGCGGCAACGGGGCGTGGTCTCCAGCTGCCTTAAGATGAGTGACAGTGAGTGGGTGGTTGACCCCGACTCCATGCTGGTGTACCGGGAAACAGACGAAGAACTTGTACACCTGTTGATAAATGTCTGTCATCCCGTTTTCTGTGAAACACGCGAGAAAGCCGCGCAAAGCTACGGTGGAGCGGTCAACAGAGGTCAAAATATGCATGTTCATGACTATAGCAACTTCACGCTGAATTCACGGTCCGCAGAGCCTGAAGTAAATCAGGTGAAGAGTGGCAGAATGAAATACGCCGGCCTCCGATGGGAACGTAGGACCAAGGAATTTGAAGTACTCTCCTGGGAGTCAGAATTCCGGAAAAATTGGTGTTTGTGCAGACGCTAACCTTGATGGGTGGCCTGGGAGGAGCTAAATAGCAGAAATTGAGAGGAAGGGAAATTTTGTGGGAATTTGTTCACTTCCCAGAGCAGGGATTGGTCAGCGCTGGGAAGCGACGCATAATTAATGTGACTTGCGCTACAATTGGCGTAAGTGATTTTGCTGGAGGGGAAACCGAGGCAAAGAGTGGACTGTGAGAAGTCTCAGTAGAGGTCTTCCGTTCCCAGCTTGCCTAGAATGCGGACATGGCATTCTTTACTCAGCTTGCGTGAGAAACAGTGAGCATCTCTGCACTTTAGGACTTAGCAAATGGAATGATTGAACTTGGAGATAGAAAGTTTTGGTTCAGCTATGTACTGAGCAAGATAGCTAGGAGTGAATAGACGAGCCCAGCCTTGCAGCACCATGAGGTCGGCCGACGTCCACACAACGACGCCGCTCCGCCATGCTGTATTCGGTGATATTGCGCACGCTCTGGCCACTGATTAATTTGTTGGATCACGTCGGCAAAGTTTCCATGAGGGTTTCATGGGCCGTTTATTGTAGAATTCTTCTCGCACTTCGCATTACGCCTGGGTCAGTCGATATGAATTACTTTTGATTTATCGCGCTTTACTCCACGCAAACGCAATTTATTACCACTGCCTGTTAGGAGAGTCATGTAATGTGATGACTGAAGGTCGTGAGTTAAAATAAATCTGTGCTAATCGACTGCATCTGTTTTCAATCAAGTAGTTGAAATCCCAAGTCACTTTCTTAATTAATTTTATGTTCAACATTTGCATCTTGTGTTCAGTAGCTGAATATAACATCAATGTGCACCCCTTTTAGTTAAAAGGGATCAATTCTGAATCAATTAATGTCAACACTGCCACCACAGTTCAATCAGGAGTCACAGGGTCTTATTACTTTCTTTGCGTTATCCAACATTGCAGCAGTTTTGCACTCTCTGTTGATCTGTTAGTCAATTAACTGGGGTGACAGATTCTATGTATGTGTTATGTGTTTTCTGTGTTCGTCAAATATCTGTTTCGACCGCAGTCCACAGACTGCTGCGCCCTTTAACAGATTGTGTGTATGTGTTATGTATTTTCTGTGTTTGTCAAATATCTGGTTTGGACTGCAGTCAACACAGACTCCTGCGTCCTTTAACGGATTGTGTGTGTGTTCAGTGTCTTGTGTTCTATGTTCTATCTGTTTTGGACCGCAGTCAACACAGACTGCTGCATCCTTTAATGTATTTCTGTGTGTTCTATATTCTGTGTTATATGTGTTTTGGACTGCGGTCAACACAGACTGCTGCGTTCTTTGACGGATTGTGTGCGAGTTCAATGTTTGTTTGTCAAATAACCGTTTGAGCCACAGTCAACACAGACTGCTGCGCCCTTTAATGGATTCTGTGGTGTCACCGCTAGACACCACACTTACTAGGTGGTAACTTAAATCGGCCGCGGTCCTGTAGTACATGTCGGACCCGCGTGTCGCCACTGTGTGATCGCAAACCTAGCGCCACCACATGGCAGGTCTCGAGAGACTGAGGAGACCTCGCCCCAGTTGTACGGACAACATAGCTAGCGACTGGACGTGCTAAGCCTTGCTCTCAATTGCCGAGAGATAGAGAGTAGAATAGCCCTCTGCTAAGTTAACTGGCGACCACCTAGCAAGGCGCCATTTGTATCAGTGCCTATAGCTTACTAATATTCAAGAGAGATGTATTCCAAGGACTAATTAAAAGTTAAGTAACAAGCATCTACGTACTTTTCTTCTTATTCATTTATAAGTTCTCATGTTCCAGACTTCACGCCCGTCTGCGTTAGCCTTGCGTGCCCTATCGGCTACAGCATTGTGTCTAGGCTGTATGGTCTAGACACAACAGATTCTGTGTCTGTGTTTGTCAAATACCTGTTTCAGCCGCAGTCCACAAATTGCTGCGCTCTTTAACGGAATCTGTGTCTGTGTTGTGTGCTTTCTGTGTTTGTCAAATATCTGTTTGGGCCACAATCCACAGACTGCTGCGCCCTTTAACAGATATTGTGTGTGTGTGTGTGTGTGTGTGTGTGTGTGTGTGTGTGTGTGTGTAGAGGTCGAGAGGGCTGGAGCACAGCTTGAATGTAAGTACATTTGTAAAACATAGTTCGTAAATAAAATAATTTCGTGTAATATATATTGGTTTTCTAAGTGCTTAGATTCAGCTGTCTGAGACATATTCTTTTCTTTTATTTCTAGATGAGTCTGTGCATAGGGAGGGAGTCACCAAGGGTGTCATGCAAGCAGAACAAGGTGGTGGTGAAATCCCTGATTGGGTTCATGAGATGATGGCTGCTGTGGATGAAGAAGAAGAATCCAAAAGGTGAAAGTTTATGACCCTTTTAGATAAGGCAGAGGATATACCTGAGTGGGTGGGAGACCTCACTGAATGTGCTGATAAGTTGCTCAATCCATGGAGCCAGGGTGGAGAAGGGGAATATTTTTGAACTTTATCATTACAGCAAATAATTACCATTATTTAGTCTTGTTATTTATTCTTTTAGATCTAGATCATTAAACTTATTTTTTCTTATTTATGTTACAGGCATATCACACGAAGTACATTGTGTATCTAGAGGGGTGGTTGCAGGAACGGGAATTTGCCACACACCACAGAGACACACAGCGCCGTGTATAGAGTCGATCACAGCTGTGTGAGAGGTGGGAGCAGCACCCGCCCCCGCACCGCCTCAAACCCTCTGGTGCCCATGGGCAACTCAGCCGCCAGAAGAAGAAGAAGAAGGGCATCTGTCTCCCACCTCACCAGTCGGTAATGGGGACATCAGACGCCAGGAACCATTGCCACAGCCCGGTTGTTCCCACCGACCATCACCACCTCTGCCTCCACCCCCGCTGTCAGCAAAAGGTGTGTGCCAAGGTGGATACCCCTCCCTACAGCAGACGTACCTTCACCAGCCCTGTCATCAATGGGTTGGACTCCTAGCTGTAGTACTAGTAATATTGATTATTCTATGGCTAGCAGTGGTGCTCAAGCCCATCCTATTGATAGTGAAGGCCATCAGAATAATGGTATAATGACCCCTCTAGAATACGCAGCAGTTGCTAGGGCTTTTGAGGGGCGTATCTCATTCACAAGGATTGAGAATCTGGGGGAGATGCATCGCAACCCTGTCGGGTTTTTAGAAGCGTGCCTCCCTGTCTTGGAAACTGAGCTCCTCAAAGTCCTAGACGATCCAAGATTTAACGCCATTAAATGCAGTGCAGTTCTATGCTGGGAGCTGAATCACCCACCTAAACATCCAGGTGATGGAGAGGCTACAGCTCTGTACTATATATGTGGTGATAATGGCGTTATTTCTCGGAGCACATCCATTGCTGAGTGGTATCATGAATCCACCTTGAGCGCTATTATGGCACTATTTTCCAAGATGGAAATACACGGGTCCACTAAAGCGCTCAGCAATATACCACACCTTGACATCCATATACATGTATATGATCCGGTAAATGGAGGGTCTAGCTATATCAAGCTCCCTAAAGATATAGCTAACAAGAAGGCATGCATTAATGTCGAAAATGGAAATGATCAAGCTTGTTTTGCATGGTCAATCCTGGCTTGCAAGAGAGTGTACTATTACAGAGATCATCGTGAGCACCCCAGTACGTACCACGTAGGTGATAATATTTATTCATGTTATAACTTTGATGGTATAGAGTTTCCCGTCAAGATACAGGATATACCTAAATTTGAGGCCCAGAAAACTGGCATATCGGTTCACGTTTACGGCCTGGAGAAGAAAAGTAAGTCAGATAAGCAAGACAAGCACACCGATGTGGGCCCCCTCCATTTCCAAAATTTGCAGGTGAGCGAGAGATGCATGCAAACACGCTGCTCTTCTCTGAAGGTGAAAATTAGCACAATGTTTGGATCAAAGACATGTCCCGCCTCCTTTCCTCCCAACTATCAACTGATTATCATGTAAAACATATTTGATTAAGGTGTCTGAATTGTTTTTCATCAAACATGTTATTACCGATATATCTATTAGATTGTGCTTCCAAGGATCTGGTATGTGTTATTACGCCCACCAAGGAAAATAACTTCATTAAATTTAAAAATGCTCACCACCAGCAGTATTGCCTGTTTGTAGTGTATGCCGACTTTGAATGCATGCTGGCTCCTATTACTCGCTGTGAAGGGAACCCAGTAGCCTCACATACAACCTTCACACAAAAAGATGTACCGTACACAGCAACATTTCAAGTTGTATGTGGATATGATTCTAAACTTAACCGCTACGAGTCTTATGTCGGGATGATCCTGCGGTTTGGCTTCTCACCGAGCTTGAAAAACTTTCATGGGAAGTTGATAAGCTCTATAGCACCAACATTCCCATGACCAAATCAAAAGAAGATGACAAATTGTATGAAAAGGCGGTTAATTGTCATATTTGTGGGCTACTGTTAGATAGAAAAGTAGAAACTCCCCATAGAGATCATTGCCATCTTACAGGAAAGTTTCGTGGTGAAGTTCACAACACATGCAATATGAAATATAAGTTACCACGGCACATACCTGTCTTTTTTCATAATTTGAGTGGGTATGATGCTCATTTTCTAGTTGAGCACTTGGATAATTTCGGTATGAAAAATAATCAGGTCAGTGTTCTGCCTGAAAGTGTTGAGAAGTACATCTCTTTCTAAAAAGGAATGACGCCAAAAATTACGCTCCGCTTCCTTGACTCTTCACGCTTTATGCAGACTTCACTCCAGAAACTCGTTGAAACTCTACCTCAGAATGATATGCATACCATTCGATCTGGATTTCCTGATGAGGAAAAGTTCCAACTTGCGACTAGGAAAGGAGTTTTCCCTTACGAGTATGTTGATTGTTTGGCAAAACTCAATGAAACCAGGCTTCCCGACATATCCGCATTTGCCAATAGTCTCACAGGCGATGCCGTAACCGCAGCAGATTATGAGCATGCAGTGAATGTCTGGTGGGAATTCAACATCCACAATTTGGGAGAATATGCAAGACTATACATGGACACATGTTTTCGAAAAGTTCTGGAGTGTATGTATGGCCACGTACCCTCTGGACCCCACCTTTTATTACATCGCACCAGGGTTGTCCTGGGACGCTATGCTCAAAAAGAATGGGGCACAACATCGAAATTTCGACTGTTGCTACAATGCTTCTATTTTTTAAGCACGGGATCCGTGGGGGACTTTGTCAATGCGACCACAGGCATGCCAAGGCAAATAACCGGCGGATGGGTGTCGGGCTAATGCATCCCTTGATTCAAGTTACATTATGTACTTAGATTTGAATAACTTATACAGGCATGCCATGATGCAGCCACTGCCGGTTGGTGGGTTTCGATGGGTGCCCGAAGACGAATTGAAGGGATTAGGTGGAAAAATAATGGGTCTTGCTGCCGATTCTGATGTAGGGTATGTGCTTGAGGCAGACATCACATATCCTAATAATTTGCATGAAGAGACAAGCGACTTGCCGTTATGTCCACAGCAACAAATTCTGCTAATAAGCACTATCTCTAAACTGCTGGCTACTGTTCGAGATAAGCAGATGTATATTATTCATTATTGTAACCTCCAGCAGTGCCTCAGCTTAGGGATGAAGCTTGTTAGAATCACCCGGGCTACCTCACTCAAGCAATCCCCCTGGTTGAAGGAGTATATTGAAATAAATACCGAAAAGGGCGCGGTTGTGATTAATGATTTTGAAAAAGATTTTTATAAATTAATGAACAATTCCATTTTCGGGAAAACTATGCAGAATGTAAGAAATGAACGTGATATTTTGATTAGAACCGCATGGGAAGGGCGTTATGACATGAGAAAGTGTATCACCAGGCCAAATTTTAAGTGAGCCACAATCTTCAATGAAAACTTTGTTTCTGTGGAGATGTCGAAGACTTCAGTAGAGTTTATGAAGCCTATTTATTTGGGGATGTGCATACTGGATATCTCCAAATTCTACATGTACCACTTCCACAAGTATGGGAGACCTCATTTCGTAGAACCAAAGTTGCTTTATATGGATACAGACAGCTTTATCTACTGGATCAAGGACTGTGATCCATATGAAGTCATTAGGCGCCACAGTAAAGAATTCGACATGTCTTCTTATGAGGTCAATAATCCTTATGGTATTGCTCCTAAGAACAAGATGGCTATAGGTCTCATGAAAGACGATGCGAATGGTTTTATCGACTGTAGAGTTTGTGGGATTGAGGTCCAAAATGTATGCACATCGTACAATAGACGGTGACATCCAGAGGCGGGCAAAGGGTGTTAGACGTGTGGCATCTTGAGCTCTCACAGTTGAAGACTGTTTGCAGTGCCTGTATGGTCACAGCATTCAAGGCACTCCTCCACACATCGTTCGGCAAACTAGTATTCCATCACGAGGTCACGAAGTGTACACTGTACTGCAATCTAAAGTCGGATTGTCTCCTCATGACGATAAAAGAGTCACCTGTGAGGATGGGGTTGAAATCCCCCCATACTCACACTATTTACTTGAATCAAAAGTAGGGGTGGGGGACTCTGAGATATAGAGAGAGAATGAGTGTGTGAAATGGGGTGGGGGGGTTTATGTATCAAATAGTATGGCTCTTTTATCATTGTGCAATTATTGGTTATGTGTGTGATGCGTGGTGTGAGTGTGTGTGCATATGTGGGAGTGTAAAAATATGTATGAAGGTGTGTGTGTGTGTATGTGTAGGACTGTAAAATATCTATGAATGTGTAAGTAATCTAGTTTTGTACACCATGTGCTGGAAAATGAAAAACAATATTGGCACTTTATTTATATATAAGCAGAATGTGCTAAAAATATATTATTGTCTCTTTCGTTATTCATATGTGCGTGTGTTTGTGTGTGTAAATAGAGTAGGGTTTAAGCTTCACCTACCACTAGCCATCCAGTGAAAGTAGTTTTATTTCCATCCAAATAATTCGTTTCCTTAGTACAGCTGTTTGGGTTGGATGCTTTAGAGCCACCCAATTAATTGTTATTATTAAAGTACTTCAGCTGTCTGTGGTGGAAAATGTCTAGAGCCACCTAGTTCAAAAAATATTTAGAGCTGCTCAGTTAAGTTGGGGCCATCCAATTAAATGTTGTCATTAAAGTATTTCAATCATATATATATATATATATATATATATATATATATATATATATATATATATATATATATATACACTCCTGGAAATTGAAATAAGAACACCGTGAATTCATTGTCCCAGGAAGGGGAAACTTTATTGACACATTCCTGGGGTCAGACACATCACATGAACACACTGACAGAACCACAGGCACATAGACACAGGCAACAGAGCATGCACAATGTCGGCACTAGTACAGTGTATATCCACCTTTCGCAGCAATGCAGGCTGCTATTCTCCCATGGAGACGATCGTAGAGATGCTGGATGTAGTCCTGTGGAACGGCTTGCCATGCCATTTCCACCTGGCGCCTCAGTTGGACCAGCGTTCGTGCTGGACGTGCAGACCGCGTGAGACGACGCTTCATCCAGTCCCAAACATGCTCAATGGGGGACAGATCCGGAGATCTTGCTGGCCAGGGTAGTTGACTTACACCTTCTAGAGCACGTTGGGTGGCACGGGATACATGCGGACGTGCATTGTCCTGTTGGAACAGCAAGTTCCCTTGCCGGTCTAGGAATGGTAGAACGATGGGTTCGATGACGGTTTGGATGTACCGTGCACTATTCAGTGTCCCCTCGACGATCACCAGTGGTGTACGGCCAGTGTAGGAGATCGCTCCCCACACCATGATGCCGGGTGTTGGCCCTGTGTGCCTCGGTCGTATGCAGTCCTGATTGTGGCGCTCACCTGCACGGCGCCAAACACGCATACGACCATCATTGGCACCAAGGCAGAAGCGACTCTCATCGCTGAAGACGACACGTCTCCATTCGTCCCTCCATTCACGCCTGTCGCGACACCACTGGAGGCGGGCTGCACGATGTTGGGGCGTGAGCGGAAGACGGCCTAACGGTGTGCGGGACCGTAGCCCAGCTTCATGGAGACGGTTGCGAATGGTCCTCGCCGATACCCCAGGAGCAACAGTGTCCCTAATTTGCTGGGAAGTGGCGGTGCGGTCCCCTACGGCACTGCGTAGGATCCTACGGTCTTGGCGTGCATCCGTGCGTCGCTGCGGTCCGGTCCCAGGTCGACGGGCACGTGCACCTTCCGCCGACCACTGGCGACAACATCGATGTACTGTGGAGACCTCACGCCCCACGTGTTGAGCAATTCGGCGGTACGTCCACCCGGCCTCCCGCATGCCCACTATACGCCCTCGCTCAAAGTCCGTCAACTGCACATACGGTTCACGTCCACGCTGTCGCGGCATGCTACCAGTGTTAAAGACTGCGATGGAGCTCCGTATGCCACGGCAAACTGGCTGACACTGACGGCGGCGGTGCACAAATGCTGCGCAGCTAGCGCCATTCGACGGCCAACACCGCGGTTCCTGGTGTGTCCGCTGTGCCGTGCGTGTGATCATTGCTTGTACAGCCCTCTCGCAGTGTCCGGAGCAAGTATGGTGGGCCTGACACACCGGTGTCAATGTGTTCTTTTTTCCATTTCCAGGAGTATATATATATATATATATATATATATATATATATATACACTTGCTAAAAATATATATAGCCATACTTGCAGATGATGAAGAAACCGCCACCAAACAAATAGAGATCCTTCAGGAATGCGCGGATAAAGTAGGTTTACAAATTTCGTTTCAAAAGACAGAATTTTTCTGTACAAAATTCCATATACACAGTTTGAACACAAAATATGGAAAAATAAATAGAGTAAAACATTTTAAATACCTAGGTGAAATTTTGGAGCCAACCGGAAGAGAGAAAGTTGCACAGAAGATCAGACAACAGAAAATGAAGAGAGCATATGGTATGACACATGAAATATACAATAAAAAATGCATCTCCTCGAACACAAAAATCAGACACTACTGCGCAGTAATTAAGCCAGCAGCACTATATGCTAGTGAAACGCTCACACTCCACACAAAATGTGATTTAGAAAAAATACTAAAAGAAGAACGAAAAATTATGAGAAAGATTTTAGGTCCAAAATTAACAGAAGAAGGATACCGGATACAATCAAGAAGAACCACAGAAACTATATCAAACCTGGCAGCAGACATAAGAAGGCGAAGATTAAAATTTTATGGACATGTCACTAGACTTCCCCCCACACGACTCACCAACAGAATTCTCACTTACATAGAAAAAGTCAAATCAACAACACCATGGATTAGCCAAGTAAAATTAGATTTACAAAAAGCAAATATTGAACTTAAAGATGTCAAAGATAGAAAAACTTTTAGAAATAAGGCGGAAAAGTGGAATGTATTGTCGGAGAAGGAAGCACTAAAGAGACCAGGAACAAAATGGACAGAAGAAAGAAAAAGAAAACATGGAGAACGAATGAAAGAAGTATGGAAGAAACGACGTCAGAAAGCTTTGCGTGATCCTTCTGGGTCCATTCGCGATAAGTAAGTATATATATATGTCTCGTTAAGTTGAAGCCATTCAATTAATTATTTCACGGAATGTCTACTTCAGAAAAAATTTAGAGCCATCTAGTTAAGTAAGAGAACGTTCATGTACAGAGCAGCTCGGTTCATAATAGTCTGTTTGGATGGAATTTCATTAGTAGTAGTATATAGCGTGTAAGTCAGTAATACCTCTGCTTTAGTTTTGAGTATGGCTTTATACCCCTGCTTTAGTTTTAAGTATGGCTCTATAACCGACATTCCCTTCGAGGAATCTCCAACATGTGTTGGATTCTAGTAATAATAATAAATTATGAGTATCACTGCATTGAACTGAAATGTACATCAAGATCTATATATATATACTCCACAACACTAACTAAATTGTAAACAAGAACTGAATTGAATTGAATAAAGGAAAAACAAATTCGTTACCCTACGTCACTGTTGTTATCATTATGTGTTTGCTAAAATATATGTTTGAACATTCTGCAGTTACATATGCATTGCAGACGCAAGTCTACGAGACGTAGCGCCTTTAACACACAACAACACACTAGCCTGTACAGAGTCTTGATCTGAATCCTATAGAACACCTCTGGGATATTTTGGAACGCCGACCTCGTGCCAGGCCTCACCGACCGACATCGGTACCTGTCCTCAGTGTAGCACTCCGTGAAGAATGGGCTGCATTTCCCAAGAAACCTTCCAGCGCTTGATTAAACGTATGCCTGCGAGAATGGAGGCTGTCATCAAGGCTAAGAGCAGGCCAATACCAAACTGAATTCCAGCATTACCGATAGAGGGCACCACGAAATTGTACGTCATTTTCAGCCAGGTGTCCGGATACTTTTGATCATATAGTGTATATTAGACTCACGAGAATTTCCAAAATTGCAGTACCTGGAGGAATTATAGCCAAAAAATTTCGGCAAAATCTGAAGAAACACTAGGTCCTGTATGTCTGAGACAAAAAATGACAACAGTTTCAGAAAAATTGGGTAATTTACTCAAGAGAAAGAACTCGACAAATTGAACAAGTCAATAACACGTTGGTCCAGCTCTGCCCCATTCGCAAGATTGACAGAGTTGCTGAATGCCGTCCTGAGGAATATCGTGCCAGATTCTGTCCAACTAGCAAATTAGATCGTCAAAATCCCAAGCAGGTTGGAGGGCGCTGACCGTAATGCATCAAAAGCTCTCAACTGAGGAGAGATCCGGCGACCTTGCTGGATATCGGTAGGGTTTGGCAGGCCCACGGACAAGCAGTAGAAACTTTATCCGTGTGCGGGCGAGCATTATCTTGCTGAAATGTAATCCCCCGTCGGCTTACCGTGAAGGGCAGGGAAACGGCGCGTATAGCAACGTCGACGTGCTGTAAGGGTGCCGCCGATGACAACCAAAGGGATTCTTCTGTGGCACTCCAGACCATCGCTCCAGGTTGTCGGCCATACGCGGACGACAGTCGTGTTGGAGTCCCACCCCTGCCCGGGGCGTCTGCAGACACGTATTCGGCCTGGAATCCGACTGTCTTGAGTAGAACTGTCTTCAGTGATGAATCCTGCTTCGATCTCAACCCCAATGACCAGGAATGACGTGTCTGGAGACGCCTCAGACAGCGGTGGGACACCAGCCTGACGGTAGCCCGCCATACGGCCGGAGAAACAGAAGTGGTGGTCTGAGCTGCCGTTTCTTTTCACGGCACGATCCCTTTGTTGTCATCCGCGGCATATTTACATCACAGCGTTTCGTCAACGATATTCTTCGAACAGTTTTGATACCCTTCATGGTAATCCGTTGTGACCTTCTCTCTTTGATCCGTTTCTCTCGCTGATCTTTCCTCTTCTTTCTGCCTTCTTCTTACCGCGGCTACATCTCAGGGTTTCCAATGCAGAAGTTTAGTGAGAAGGTGTAACGCCGGAAATGCATATCCTCCTATTTCCATCTATTGCACTGCAAATTTTTTTCCTTATTTTGTCACCTGAAGATATGACATTTCTGTCTCTTTATGTATTGTATTTGTCTTACTATATATATATATATATATATATATATATATATATATATATATGTCGATGTATAATTGAGGGGGAGGTTACAAAGGGAGCACATGTGTGTGGTGGTTCACGACATCGTAGTGCTGTGAGGGAGCATCACTCGTGCCACTGGTTTGAGAAGACTGACGACTGAAGTACGGACATTTCTCAAAAGAAAAACAGGTATGTGCTCTCTTTTCTTTTAAAACTGTAAATAGTAGCGTGGCTGGCACTATCTATCGTTCTACTAAACTGAATGAGGGCGGCACCATTGATGACGTTTCAACCTCGAAAGAAGTTTATTAATACCAATTAGCTGTAATAAAAAAAAAATAACCTATCCAGAAGTCACTCACAGTTAGAGTAATTCGTTTCTGATGTGTGTATAGTGGTCATCAATACTTAAAAGATCGTTTCAGTAACTCAATCACTGTCCGTTTATGAGTTGCTAAGCAACGTATCAATAAGCTGATTATGCAATGATTAATATTTGTTGTATCCCGACGGTAAATCGCTTCTCGCTTGCTTTAAGCATCAAGACGATTACTGTTGTTGTTGTGGTCTTCAGTCCTGAGACTGGTTTGATGCAGCTCTCCTTGCTACTCTATCCTGTGCAAGCTTCTTCATCTCCCAGTACTTACTGCAACCTACATCTTGATTCTGCTTAGTGTATTCGTCTTTTGGTCTCCCTCTACGATTTTTACCCTCCACGCTGCCCTCTATTGCTAAATTTGTGATCCCTTGATGCCTCAGAACATGTCCTACCAACCGGTCCCTTCTTCTTGTCAAGTTGCGCCACAAACTTCTCTTCTCCCCAATTCTATTCAACACTTCCTCATTAGTTATGTGATCTTCCCATCTAATCTTCAACATTCTTCTGTACCACCATATATCGAAACCTTCTATTCTCTTCTTGTCCAAACTATTTATCATCCATGTTTCACTTCCATACATTGCTACACTCCATACAAATACATTCAGAAACGACTTCCTGACACTTAAATCTATACTCGATGTTAACAAATTCCTCTTCTTCAGAAACGCTTTCCTTGCCATTGCTAGTCTACATTTTATATCCTCTCTACTTCGACCATCATCAGTTATTTTACTCCCTAAATAGCAAAACTCCTTTACTACTTTAAGTGTCTCATTTCCTAATCTAATTCCCTCGGCATCACCCGACTTAATTCGACTACATTCCATTATCCTTGTTTAGCTTTTGTTGATGTTCATCTTTTATCCTCGTTTAAAGACACTGTCCATTCCGTTCAACTGCTCTTCCAAGTCCTTTGCTGTCTCTGACAGAATTACAATGTCATCGGCGAACCTCAGAGTTTTTATTTCTTCTCCATGGATTTTAATACCTACTCCGAATTTTTCTTTTGTTTCCTTTACTGCTTGATCAATATACATATTGAATAACGTCGGGGATAGGCTACACCCCTGTCTCACTCCCTTCCCAACCGCTGCTTCCCTTTCATGCCACTCGACTCTTATAACTGCCATCTGGTTTCTGCACAAATTGTAAATAGCCTTTCGCTGCCTGTATTTTACCCCTACCACCTTTAGAATTTGAAAGAGAGTATTCCAGTCAACATTGTCAAAAGCTTTCTCTAAGTCTACAAATGCTAGAAATGTAGGTTTGCCTTTCCTTAATCTAGCTTCTAAGATAAGTCATAGGGTCAGTATTGCCTAACATGTTCCGATATTTCTACGGAAACCAAACTGATCTACCCAGAGGACGGCTTCTACTAGTTTTTCCATTCGTCTGTAAAGAACTCGCGTTAGTATTTTGCAGCTGTGACTTATTAAACTGGTAGTTCGGTAATTTTCACATATGTCAACACCTGCTTTCTCTGGGATTGGAATTATTATATTCTTCTTGAAGTCTGAGGGTATTTTACCTGTCTCATACACCTTGCTCACCAGATGGTAGAGTTTTGTCAGGACTGGCTCTCCCAAGGAGGTCAGTAGTTCTAATGGACTGTTGTCTTTCAGTGCTGTGTCGAACTCTTCACGCAGTATCATATCTCCCATTTCATCATCATCTACATCCTCTTCCATTTCCAAAATATTGTCCTCAAGTACATCGGCCTTGTATAGACCCTCTATATACTCCTTCCACCTTTCTGCTTTCCCTTCTTTGCTTAGAACTGGGTTTGCCGGCCGCGGTGGTCTCGCGGTTCTAGGCGCGCAGTCCGGAACCGTGAGACTGCTACGGTCGCAGGTTCGAATCCTGCCTCGGGCATGGATGTGTGTGATGTCCTTAGGTTAGTTAGGTTTAAGTAGTTCTAAGTTCTAGGGGACTGATGACCACAGCAGTTGAGTCCCATAGTGCTCAGAGCCATTTTTTAGAACTGGGTTTCCATCTGAGTTCTTGATATTCATACAAGTGGTTCTCTTTTCTCCAAAGGTCTCTTTAATTTTCCTGTAGGCAGTACCTCTCTGACCCCTAGTGACATAAGCCTCTACATCCTTACATTTGTCCTCTAGCCATCCCAGTTTAGCCATTTTGCACTTCCTGTCGATCTCATTTTTTAGACGTTTGTATTCCTTTTTGCCTGCTTCATTTACTGCATTTTTATATTTTCTCTTTTCATCAATTAAATTCAGTATTTCTTCTGTTACCCATGGATTTCAACTATCCTCGTCTTTTTTCCTACTTGATCCTCGTCTGCCTTCACTACTTCATCCCTCAAAGCTACCCATTCTTCTTCTACTATATTTCTTTCCCCCATTCTTGTCAATTGTTCCCTTATGCTCTCCCTGAAACTCTGTACAACCTCTGGTTTAGTCAGTTTGTCCAGGTCTCATCTCTTTAAATTCCCACCTTTTTGCAGTTTCTTCAGTTTTAATCTACAGTTCATAACCAATAGATTGTGGTCAGAGTCCACATCTGCCCGTGGAAATGTCTTACAATCTAAAAGCTGGTTCCTAAATCTCTGTCTTACCATTATATAATCTATCTGAAACCTGTCTGTATCTCCAGGCTTTTTCCATGTTTACAGTCTTCTTTTATGATTCATGAAACAAGTGTTAGCTATGATTAAGCTGTGCTCTGTGCAAAATTCAACCAGGCGGCTTCCTCTTTCGTTTCTTACCCCCAATCCATATTCACCTACTACGTTTCCTTCTCTCCCTTTTCCTACTGACGAATTCCAGTCACCCATGACTATTAAATTTTCGTCTCCCTTCACTATCTGAATAATTTGTTTTACTTCATCATACATTTCTTGAATTTCTTCGTCATCTACAGAGCTAGTTGGCATATAAACTTGTACTACTGTGGTAGGCGTGGGCTTCGTATATATCTTGGACACAATAATGCGCTCACTATGCTGTTTGTAGTAGCTTACCCGCACTCCTATTTTTTTATTCATTATTAAACCTACTCCTGCATTACCCCTATTTGATTTTGTATTTATAACCCTGTATTCACCTGACCAAAAGTCTTGTTCCTCCTGCCACCGAACTTCACTAATTCCCACTATATCTAACTTTAACCTATCCATTTCCCTTCTTAGATTTTCTAACCTACCTGCCCGATTAAGGGATCTGACATTCCACGCTCCTATCCGTAGAACGCCAGTTTTCTTTCTCCTGATAACGACATCCTCTTGAGTAGTTCCCGCCTGGAGATCCGAATGGGGGACTATTTTACCTCCGGAATATTTTACCCAAAAGGACGCCATCATCATTTAACCGTACACTAAAGCTGCATGCCCTCGGGAAAAATTACGGCTGTAGTTTCCTCTTGCTTTCAGCCGTTCGCAGTACCAGCACAGCAAGGCCGTTTTGGTTAATGTTACAAGGCCAGATCATTCAATCATCGAGACTGTTGCCCCTGCAACTATTGAAAAGCCTGCTGCCCCTCTTCAGGAACCACACGTTTGTCTGGCCTCTCAACAGATACCCCTCCGTTGTGGCTGCACATACGGTACGGCTATCTCTATCTCTGAGGTACGCGAGCCGCCCCACCAACGGCGAGGTCCATGGTTCATGGGGGAGGTGGGCGGGCGGGGGGGGGGGGGGGGACGATTACTATACCGCTCATGTAAGTCTTTGATAGTTATTATCAAGCTAGTTTTCGTAAATTGCGGTTAATGTTACTGAATCATACAGGCAGCGATAACGTCCGATTCCAGCCGCGGGGTCTAGTGAAGCAGGGGATACAACTGTAGTGACCTATTTCTGACAATCGATACCTACAAGTGTACAGTGCTTCATAAACATTCCGTGAAGTGTTAATTTACGTGCAGTGATAGTTATTCTTTGACTTAGCTTTTGTTAGTTATTCCGTGCTGTTCATGTCTACACAATTCATTCATGTGTGTAGTGTTAAGTTATTGCTAAATATATGTGGGAATAAAGGAATTGTTTTCTCCAACACAACCCGTCGGCTTTGACCAATGACGTCATACATTAGTCAGAGAGTAATGTCTTCACTTCGAGGCAAAGATAATAAAACAGTTCTGTGTTCCGGATAAGCGCTATCATTTTGCATTAAAATTATTCGGAATGATATTGAGGTAATTTGGAGTATTAGTTTGTTATTGTAGAACAATTTTAGTGTCTTATTTTCGTTTACAGGAATGGATTTATCTGTTTGTGGGTATGTAATTCTCGTTACTGTCTATCTAGGTGAGCTTTGGTTATTCCTCGACATTTCCGTGTGGTAAGTTCACTTTTCCATTTGCTTCTTTCACTGTATTTCACTATTTTGACATATTTCACTGTTTTATTCCACCACCAATATGTGTATTTTCGTGTTGTGAAGTACGTAATAGACTTGTCAGCTGTCTATCTTCTTTCGTTTCCCAGCACTGGTATCAGTACGACATTTTCGAATGTGTATTTGCTATATCACAGGCGAAACCCCTGACACAAGTAAAATTTGTATCCCGTCCTTCACTTCGCCTTTACATTGACGATACAACTAAAATTTGTATCCCGTCCTTCACTTCGCCTTTACACTGACACTATATATGTCAATTGGCGAGCAAGATACAAATGTTGCGTATAGCTATATAGCTCAAGTAACGAATGGGATACTATTAGCGTCCAAGGCAACAAGAAAACTGTAACCCATAGTGAAGTACGGGATACAAATTCTACATGTGTCGTCTTCTTGTCTCCGTGCAGTTCAACTGAGGTACAGGTTGTAAATGTAACTTACGCCTATTTCCACCTTTTCGTTACCAGTGTACATACATAGAGGTCAACGGAAGTCTGGTATACATATATTACATACGTAGGTCCTTCTGTCATCAGTAGTACTGATATGTACGTAAGAAAAGACTGTTAGTAATAGCGGAGACGAAATAAACAACACATCTACAATTTGTATCCCGAGTTCCACTTACGGTTTACTGAAGCGGAGGATACATCGTTCAAGTGAAGAACAGGACAGTAATGCTAGTGAAAACGAAGAAGTCGACTTACGATAAACTCGTATTCCGTACTGCACTTAAGCAAGAAAGTTCGAAAGAGTTTCGAGATACAAGTGACATACATGTAACGTGATGTATTCTTTGCTAGTAATATATTTCATTCATTTCTTTCCATTGTATTTTGCGGAGAAATACTAAGATACAAACACGCGATTTCGTTAAAGTGAAAATACTACTGGCCCTTATATATGTGAAGTACAGTTTTTCTCTCTTGCATTCCTTTGTTTCTGAACATTCTTCTCAGCTCTTTCATCTTTGGAATACATGCTCTCTGGCCAATTCTGGCGTCATTGGTCAAAGCCGACGGGTTGTATCCCCTGCTAAACTAGACCCCAGCCGCGTATCTCGAACTCCGCACCGATATTTGAGAATTTGCGCGTGATTTGTTTGCACGAAAGTCGGGAAGTGGTTCCCTAGAATAATTTTTAACTCAACTGCGGGTTGTAAATTAACAATTCTATGCGCACTCGACGACTACTTGATCGCGCACTCGAGCCCCACGGAAGTTTTTTTTTTTTCCTTACAAAGAGAAAACATATCATGCATAATGCAACAAGTTTATTTGTTGTGTCAAAACATATTTATATTTATCTCATTAAAACTCATTACCTATTAAATGTTCTACACAATTAAATTCTTTACTCTGTAAATAATCAATAAAATTTAGAAATGAATGACATGTATAAAAAAATTCTGAAGTTGATATGACGTCATGGGTCACTACTGATTTCGACTAACCTACACTCACGTGACGTAAAATAGGTCAGACTATATAGGACATACACATGTAATATTACACCATCCTGAACTTACATTTCAGGAAGGTAACGCCCGCCCGCACACTGCGAGAGTTTCTCCTGCTTGTCTTTGCTCTTGTCAAACACTACCTTCGCCAGCCAGGTAGCCGGACCTATCCGCACCTGAGAAGGTTTGGAGCGTTATGGGTAGGCCGCTATAACCAGCTCGGGTTTTTGAAGGACAGAATTTAACAGGATACCCAGCAATTCTATCAATCAACGCCAAGCCGAATAACTGCTCGCATGAGGGGCACAGGTGGACCAACGCTTAATTTGTGAACCTCTTTCTCCTGAATAAATCATCCACTTGTTCTGAAATGTAATGATTTGTTGTCTGCACATGTACATCATCTCTACCCATTTCCGTCCCATTCGGGTAATTACTTCGCGGTGTGTTGTTTTCTTTTCTTTTCTCTTGTCTTCGCGTATGTACATTGGCTCACAGGAAAAGTGAAGCTTCTACAAGAGGAGGAAAGGAAATGAGGTTTCATAGATGCGATGGTATGTGACGTCGTTTCGTTGATTACAGTAGCGCATCAAATTTGCAAAGAACTTGGGTGTGTGAGCCCACTTATCAGTTTGCCATCGCAGCATACCTGGCCTGAATGTCCGCACTCACTCAGCTGACAAGGGTGTCAGAAACAGTTGTATCATCTGAGGCACGCTCGCCCACAACTCTTGTAGCTGGTGCTCGATATCATACACCGTAGAGATGCGGATCGCTTCCTGAAGAACTCAAATACTCGATAAAAATGTGTCTCAACTGATTTTAACTAACCCTGTTAGTAAGAAAGGGTGGTCGTAGCACTGAGTCTTGGGTACTGAGATTTCCACAATTCCATTAAAAGACAGAGAAATGAAATTAAACACGCAACACTGCGTGTCCGCCTTGCCACGGGTGAGTCTGCGTATGTTTACTACACTACTGGCCATTAAAATTGCTACACCACGAAGATGACGTGCTACAGACGCGAAATTTAACCGACAGGAAGAAGATGCTGTGATATTGCAAATGATTAGCTTTTCAGAGCATTCACACAAGGTTGGCGCCGGTGGCGACACCTACAACGTGCTGACATGACGAAAGTTTCCAACCGATTTCTAATACACAAACAGCAGTTGACCGGCGTTGCCTGGTGGAACGTTGTTGTGATGCCTCGCGTAAGGAGGAGAAATGCGTACCATCACGTTTCCAACTTTGATAAAGGTCGGATTGCGGTTTATCGTATCGCGACATTGTTGCTCGCGTTGGTTGAGATCCAATGACGTTAACAGAATATGGAATCGGTGGGTTCAGGAGGGTAATACGAAACGCCGTGCTAGATCCCAACAGCCTCGTATCACTAGCAGTCGAGATGACAGGCAACATATCCGCATGGCTGTAACGGATCGTGCAGCCACGTCTCGATCCCTGAGTCAACAGATGGGGACGTTTGCAAGACAACAACCATCTGCACGAACAGTTCGACATCGTTTGCAGTAGCATGGACTATCAGGTCGGCGACCATGGCTGCGGTTACCCTTGACGCTGCATCACAGACAGGAGCGCCTGCGATGGTGTACTCAACGACGAACCTGGGTGCTCGAATGGCAAAAGGTCATTTTTTCGGATGAATCCAGGTTCTAGCATCATGATGGTCGCATCCGTGTTTGGCGACATCGCGATGAACACACATTGGAAGTGTGTATTCGTAATCGCCATACTGGCGTATCTCCCGCCGTGATTGTATGGGGTGCCATTGGTTACACGTCTCGGTCAGCTCTTGTTCGCACTGACGGCACTTTGAACAGTGAACGTTACATTTCAGATGTGTTACGACCCGTGGTTCTACCCTTCATTCGATCCCTGAGAAACCCTACATTTCAGCAGGATAATGCACGACCGCATGTTGCAGGTCCTTTTCCGGCCTTTCCGGATACAGAAAATGTTCGACTGCTGCCCTGGCCAGCACATTCTCAAGATCTCTCACCAACTGAAAACGTGTGGTCAATGGTGGCCGAGCAACTGGCTCGTCACAATACGCCAGTCACTACTCTTGATGAACTTTGGTATCGTGTTGAAGCTGCATGGGCAGCTGTACCTGTACACGCCATCCAAACTGTGTTTGACTCAATGTCAAGGCGTATGAAGGCCGTCATTACGGCCAGAGGTGGTTGTTCTGTCCACTGATTTCTCAGGATCTAAGCACCCAAATTGCGTGAAAATGTAATCACATGTCAGTTCTAGCATAATGTATTTGTGCAATGGATACCCGTTTATCATCTGCATTTCTTCTTGGTGTAGCAATTTTAATGGCAACTAGTGTAAATTATTAGAAAACCGCTGACTTGATTCCGTCCTAACCTCCGGATGCCGCCACATATTCTCGTCGTAACTGTTGAGTGTTGGCGAACAGACTGCGGACGATTCACGTGGATGCGACAGCAACTCGCCTGGCAGTTCAGTCTGCCTCAGAAGCAGCCAGAAACCCAAGTGCAAGTGTCATCAAGACCGTCTGTGCCCTCCACCTACCTGCTGCCACAAAGTCTCTGTGTCGCAAAGTACATCTGCTGGCGAGTGTGTGTGTGTGTGTGTGTGTGTGTGTGTGTGTGTGTGTGTCGCGATCGCGCTGGAGTGAGTTCGTGGCTAAAAAATCGCATACCGATGTGAAAAAAGTTGGTCCACTTTTAGACAATGGCATAATTAGTGTCGCTCTTTTCCCTCCCATCAAAAACTGTGTAAAAGTTGTTCTCCAGTCGGTCGGCTTTCCGCCATCGCTTTCCAAAAATTCTAGACTCTTGAGACTGCGTCATCGTCTCATTTCTTTGTTCGACCGACCCATGGAGGTTTCAAGTATAAAATTTCAGAAAACGATTCCTGTCCTTTCACTGTAACTGCTTCTTGAGCAGATCCAGCACGTATCTTTCCCACGTGTTGGGGGGGGGGGAGGGGGGAAAGTTTCCCATTCCACTGGGTCTTGGCTTCCGTTTGTTCCAATGCTTTCTAAGAGCAGTGAAAATGAAAGTACAGAGTGTGAACTGTTTAGCTGCTTTTGATAGTAGCTGGTATACAGCGATCTGTCCGAATGCGTCCGGTTTCCACTTGCCTTCTGAGTGTTGACAAGGGAGGATACGCAGCCCTCTGCAGGAAGCACTTGCTGTAAAAACACCGACCGCTATTCGACTACGGGGACGAGCCTCGGCGGGTGGCCGTCCTTGGCCCCGCACTGGACTCTGGCGCCGTCTCCTGTTTCCTGGAATGGCGGCCGTGGGCTCCAGAAGGAGGACTCGTGAGCTGGAACAGTGGAACAGTGGTACTGGCCGGTCGCTCTCTCTGCCGAGTCTGGCTGTGTGAACGCCAGCTGCCTCCCAGTGGACAGTGCTTCCCAAGTCAGCCCTGCGGGACATCTAGGCTCACGTTCCCCGCTCTGTCTAACTGCTGGCTTCCCACGACCTCTGCCGACACAGGCGAAAAATCTACAATTACGTGCGCAGGAACTCTACTAGAATCTAGAGAGGAGGACTCAAAGATAGCTTGACACTTACAAGCACTTTTATTAAACTCGTTAATCGATTTGAAAATAAGTTGACTGATCTAAACATGACTAATCGATGATTAATTGAACCTGATTATTAAAAGAATGAGAAGTCTCAGCTCAGGAATGGCTCGACGCTTCCCAACATTCTCCTTTTGCTGTACCGCAGTTCAGAACTTACACTACTGGCCATTAAAATTGCTACACCAAGAAGAGATGCAAATGATAAACGGGTATTCATTGGACAAATATATTATATTAGAACTGACATGTGATTACATTTTCACACAATTTGGGTGCATAGATCCTGAGAAATCAGTACCCAGACTAACCACCTCTGGCCGTAATAACAGCCTTGATATACCTGGGCATTGAGTCAAACAGAGCTTGGATGGCGTGAACAGGTACAGCTGCTCATGCAGCTTCAACACGATACCACAGTTCATCAAGAGTAGTGACTGGCGTATTGTGACGAGCCAGTTGCTCGGCCACCATTGACCAGACGTTTTCAGTTGGTGAGAGATCTGGAGAATGTGCTGGCCAGGACAGCAGTCTAACATTTTCTGTATCCAGGAAGGCCCGTACAGGACGTACAAAATGCGGTCGTGCATTATCCTGCTGAAGTGTAGGGTTTCGCAGGGATCGAATGAAGGGTAGAGCACGGGTCGTAACACATCTGGAATGTAACGTCCACAGTGCAAAGTGCCGTCAATGCGAACAAGAAGTGGCCGAGACGTGTAACCAATGGCACCCCATACCATCACACCGGGTGATACGCCAGTATGGCGATGACGAATACACGCTTCCAATGTACGTTCACCGCGGTGTCGCCAAACACGGATGCGACCATCATGATGCTGTAAACAGAAACTGGATTCATCCGAAAAAATGACGTTTTGCCATTCGTGCACCCAGGTTCGTCGTCGAGTACACCATCGCAGGCGCTCCTGTCTGTCATGCAGCGTCTAGGGTAACCGCAGCCACGGTCTCCGAGCTCATAGTCCGTGCTGCTGCAAACGTCGTCGAACTGTTCGTGCAGATGGTTGTTGTCTTGCAAACGTCCCCATCTGTTGACTCAGGGATCGAGACGTGGCTGCACGATCCGTTACAGCCATGCGGATAAGATGCCTGTCATCGCGACTGCTAGTGATACGAGGTCGTTGGAATCCAGCACGGCGTTCCGTATTACCCTCCTGAACCCACCGATTCCGTATTCCGCTAACAGTCATTGGTTCTCGACCAACGCGAGCAGCAATGTCGCGATACGATAAACCGCAATGGCGATAGGCTACAATCCGACCTTTATCAAAGTCGGAAACGTGATGGTACGCATTTCTCCTCCTTACACCAGTACACCAGGCATCACAACAACGTTTCACCAGGCAACGCCGGTCAACTGCTGTTTGTGTATGAGAAATCGGTTGGAAATGTTCCTCATGTCAGCACGTTGTAGGTGTCGCCATCGGCGCCAACCTTGTGTGAATGCTCTGAAAAGCTAATCATTTGCATATCACAACATCGTCTGTAGCAAGTCATCTTCGTGGTGTAGCAATTTTAATGGCCAAAAGTTTATATTCTATTCTTGGCTCTCTGGGTATCACCCACATTTCGCTTCGATACAAGGCTATACTCAAGACAAATACTTTCAGAAAAGATTTCCCAACAATTGCCTTTATATTCCTAATTCTGTGTCATGGCCAGTAGCACGTGGTGTACGAATAACGTTTCGTCTCCTGATGCTAGAGACATTAGCAGAGTCCATAAAGGCTCAGATGGTAGTTTCAAATTTAAGCAATCTCAACAAACCGAAATCTTCATACGTAACCATCGGGTCGTGGCGTCTTCAGACCGCTACCAAAGGCCGCACCGGCGGGCGTAATGGAACTTGCAGCTGGCGCTGTTTGCTTTATTCGGCACTGAGTCCCACAACTTGTCTCGTTTCAGTCCTTTCTTTCTGTTGAAGTCGTTCTTGTTGTCTCGAATTTCTGAGTCCTTTGCAGCCAGATAAAGTCCTTTGCTGCTTCTTCCTGGATATTAAATCCCTTTCCTAATTTCTCCTTGCTTTCGTCCAGAGCTCGCCCAATGTAAAGAATGAACCCTGTCTCATTCCGTTCGCAACAACTACAGCTTCACTTCCGTGCCCTTCGTCTCTTGTAGCTGGATTCACCGGGGCTAATGTAGTTTCACGTTTAGGATGTGCCGGCCGGCGGCTCGTAAACAGACCAAAAGGAGTGAGCACTCCAGGCAGGTTTTACGGCCGCCGCATACCTGCGTCTGGCCCCGCCGTAAAGCCATCAGCGCTGCGTTTAAAACAATCACCATCTGGACAGCAGAGACGGCTGCCGCTTCGTGTCGGCTCGGCTGTCCTCGGCACGGATCGGCTCGTCTCGGCCGCGCCCGCCTGCTCCGCCATCTTTCCGTGGCGCCATCTTGGCCGGTATGTTTCCGCGGCTGTACATGTTTAACTCAGCTCAGCTCGCGCACCAGCAGTCGGTGTATGCCCGTGTCGGACCTACGGAAGACATCTGCTCCGTTATCAGGCCTGCATCTACATAAAATGCACTCCGCAAGACATTCCCGCCATAAATACCGATTCTCCTTCCTATTCAATTCACGTATTCAACGAGACAAAAAGACTATCTATACACCTCTGTATTCGCCCTTGCTTACTCTGATGATTGCTGCGCGAGATATTCATACAATGGTGGCAGCTTCTCTAAATTTACCCAATAAGTTATCCCGAGATCTACGTCTCCTTTCTTCCAAGATTCCTATTTAAATTCCCTGAGAATTTCTGTTGCACTTTTAAATCGGCTATACCGTCCAGTTACGAAGTCAGCAGCGCTCCTGCGAATTAATTTAGTTAGATGTCTGTTGCTGTGGGTGTTCAAAAGGCTGCCAAACCTGGAATACTACTTCGGAAGTAGCGTCTTCTATATGACTCCCTATAGAGACCAGTACATGTTCCCAGAAGTGCTCTAACAAATCAAAATCTTACGACATCTTTCCCAAAAACTGAATTTACATGACTGACCGGTTTGGTATATCTTCTTAGTATTCGTCCTTAATATTAGTAGGATTTGACAGGCATGAAAGGGAAGTAGTGGTTGACGAGGGAGTGAGACATGGTTGTAGCCTATCCGCAATCTGTACACTGAGCAAGCAGTAAAAGAGAACAAAGAAAAATTTGCAGTAGGAGTTGAAGATCAGGGAGAAGATATAAAAACATTGAGGTTTGCTGATCATATTGTAATTCTGTCAGAGACAGCAAAGAACTTGGGGGAGAAGGGGAACGGAATGGTACGTCTTGAAGAAACGATACAAGATGAATATCAATGAAAGCAGAACAAGGATAATGGAACGTAATCAAATTAAATCATGTGGTACTGAGGGCATTAAAAAAAAGGAAACGAGGCACTTAGAGTAATACACTCCTGGAAATGGAAAAAAGAACACATTGACACCGGTGTGTCAGACCCACCATACTTGCTCCGGACACTGCGAGAGGGCTGTACAAGCAATGATCACACGCACGGCACAGCGGACACACCAGGAACCGCGGTGTTGGCCGTCGAATGGCGCTAGCTGCGCAGCATTTGTGCACCGCCGCCGTCAGTGTCAGCCAGTTTGCCGTGGCATACGGAGCTCCATCGCAGTCTTTAACACTGGTAGCATGCCGCGACAGCGTGGACGTGAACCGTATGTGCAGTTGACGGACTTTGAGCGAGGGCGTATAGTGGGCATGCGGGAGGCCGGGTGGACGTACCGCCGAATTGCTCAACACGTGGGGCGTGAGGTCTCCACAGTACATCGATGTTGTCGCCAGTGGTCGGCGGAAGGTGCACGTGCCCGTCGACCTGGGACCGGACCGCAGCGACGCACGGATGCACACCAAGACCGTAGGATCCTACGCAGTGCCGTAGGGGACCGCACCGCCACTTCCCAGCAAATTAGGGACACTGTTGCTCCTGGGGTATCGGCGAGGACCATTCGCAACCGTCTCCATGAAGCTGGGCTACGGTCCCGCACACCGTTAGGCCGTCTTCCGCTCACGCCCCAACATCGTGCAGCCCGCCTCCAGTGGTGTCGCGACAGGCGTGAATGGAGGGACGAATGGAGACGTGTCGTCTTCAGCGATGAGAGTCGCTTCTGCCTTGGTGCCAATGATGGTCGTATGCGTGTTTGGCGCCGTGCAGGTGAGCGCCACAATCAGGACTGCATACGACCGAGGCACACAGGGCCAACACCCGGCATCATGGTGTGGGGAGCGATCTCTTACACTGGCCGTACACCACTGGTGATCGTCGAGGGGACACTGAATAGTGCACGGTACATCCAAACCGTCATCGAACCCATCGTTCTACCATTCCTAGACCGGCAAGGGAACTTGCTGTTCCAACAGGACAATGCACGTCCGCATGTATCCCGTGCCACCCAACGTGCTCTAGAAGGTGTAAGTCAACTACCCTGGCCAGCAAGATCTCCGGATCTGTCCCCCATTGAGCATGTTTGGGACTGGATGAAGCGTCGTCTCACGCGGTCTGCACGTCCAGCACGAACGCTGGTCCAACTGAGGCGCCAGGTGGAAATGGCATGGCAAGCCGTTCCACAGGACTACATCCAGCATCTCTACGATCGTCTCCATGGGAGAATAGCAGCCTGCAGTGCTGCGAAAGGTGGATATACACTGTACTAGTGCCGACATTGTGCATGCTCTGTTGCCTGTGTCTATGTGCCTGTGGTTCTGTCAGTGTGATCATGTGATGTATCTGACCCCAGGAATGTGTCAATAAAGTTTCCCCTTCCTGGGACAATGAATTCACGGTGTTCTTATTTCAATTTCCAGGAGTGTAGATGAGTTTTGCTCTTTGGGCAGCAAAATAACTGATGACTGACTAAGTAGAGAGCATTGGAATAAAAGCGTTTGTAAAGAAGAGAAACTTGGTGGCATCGAATAAAGATTTAAGTTTAAGATAGTTTTTCGGAAAGTATTTGCGTGGAGTGTAGCCATGTGTGAAAGTGAAAAATGGACGATAAACAGTTTAGACAAGAAGGGAATATAAGCTTTTCGAATGTGGTGTTACGGAAGAATGCTGAAGACTAGAGAGGTAGATCGCGAATCTAATAACCAGGTATTGAGTAGAACTGGAGAGACAAATTTGTGGTACAACTTGACTAAAAGAAGGGATCGGTTGATATGACACATTCTGAGACATCAAGGGATCACCAATTTAGTATTAGAGGGACGTTTGGGGGTTTAAAATCGTAGAGGCAGACGAAGATATGAATACAGTAGGCCTAAGCAGATTCAGAAGGATGTAGGTTGCACTAGTTTTTCGGACATGAGGAGGCCCGCACAGGATGGTGGAGTAGCAGGTGCAGCCGCAACAGACCAGTCTTTGGACTGAAGACCGCAACAGCAACAATGACGTACTCAAAATGTTCAACAATAATAACCTCTATCATTCACATTTTCTTAAACATTTAAAGACAGCTGCCATTCATTACACCAAGCGAAAACTTTGATAAAGTATTTCTCCATTTCGTTTAAGTAATCCAGCGACGGCCGGCCGCGGTGGCCAAGCGGTTCTAGGCGCCTCAGTCCGGAACCGCGCGATTGCTACGGTCGCAGGTTCGAATCCTGCCTCGGGCATGGATGTGTGTGATGTCCTTAGGTTCGTTATGTTTAAGTAGTTCTAAGTTCTAGGGGACTGATGACCTCCGCTGTTAAGTCCCATAGTGCTCAGAGCCATTTGAACCACTCCAGTGACGATACCTTCCTGTAGAAAACTGGATCTTCAGCTAACTGTCGTGTGTATTGACATTACTGATCGTGTTACGCTTTCCTGGGGCACATCTGATATTGTATTTGTGTTGAACACTCGCCGTACAAGATAACGTACAGGGTTCTATTGGTCCAAAATTCTTCATCGAGCTTTTCAAAAATCCACATCTAAGTAATAAGCCGAAATGAGCGGGTTTACGCGTCACACTACCAAAGAAACTATCGATAGAATTCTCTCAGGCTTCCAGCCACAACAAGTGCTTTACTATCAGTGGTGAGCTTTTTGGCCGAGTGCTCCTGGGCCTCTGCTGCTGCTGCCGCTGCCGCCCTTGTGCAGGCGTGCCGCCTTCGGTGACGCCACTGGCGCCCGCGTATACTGTCCGACACCCGCATCCCAATCTGCCCCTAGCTGCGGGTCACCGTCTTTATTGAGGCCGTTGCCACAAATTTTTTATCTCGATTGCTTCTTTTACGCTGTTCCAGAAACTATTAGTCCGTGTAGTAACAGATGACTCTGTTTACTAGAGAAAGTTGTGCTACCGTTGATTTCTCAGCATGCTGCACGCGGAAACATCTGTCGTGTTGTAATGGATCTGGGAGATGTGTTATTTTCTACGGATTTGTCGATACCAAATCTAATGAGGGAGGTTGTAAATGTTTTCTTATATTTTTTTCAAAAAATTTTTTTGTGATTTGTAATTTGCCTTATTTTATGCTAATTTGCCTATATGTTCGAGAGTGACAGCATATTGATTAATATTGGTACAGGGTGTTTCAAAAATGACCGGTATATCTGAAACGGCAATAAAAACTAAACTAGCAGCGATAGAAATACACCGTTTGTTGCAATATGCTTGGGACAACAGTACATTTTCAGGCAGACAAACTTTCGAAATTACAGTAGTCACAATTTTCAACAACAGATGGCGCTGCAAGTGATGTGAAAGATATAGAAGACAACGCAGTCTGTGGGTGCGCCATTCTGTACGTCGTCTTTCTGCTGTAAGCGTGTGCTGTTCACAACGTGCAAGTGTGCTGTAGACAACATGGTTTATTCCTTAGAACAGAGGATTTTTCTGGTGTTGGAATTCCACCGCCTAGAACACAGTGTTGTTGCAACAAGACGAAGTTTTCAACGGACGTGTAATGTAACCAAAGGACCGAAAAGCGATACAATAAAGGATCTGTTTGAAAAATTTCAACGGACTGGGAACGTGACGGATGAACGTGCTGGAAAGGTAGGGCGACCGCGTATGGCAACCACAGAGGGCAACGCGCAGCTAGTGCAGCAGGTGATCCAACAGCGGCCTCGGGTTTCCGTTCGCCGTGTTGCAGCTGCGGTCCAAATGACGCCAACGTCCACGTATCGTCTCATGCGCCAGAGTTTACACCTCTATCCATACAAAATTCAAACGCGGCAACCCCTCAGCGCCGCTACCATTGCTGCACGAGAGACATTCGCTAACGACATAGTGCACAGGATTGATGACGGCGATATGCATGTGGGCAGCATTTGGTTTACTGACGAAGCTTATTTTTACCTGGACGGCTTCGTCAATAAACAGAACTGGCGCATATGGGGAACCGAAAAGCCCCATGTTGCAGTCCCATCGTCCCTGCATCCTCAAAAAGTACTGGTCTGGGCCGCCATTTCTTCCAAAGGAATCATTGGCCCATTTTTCAGATCCGAAACGATTACTGCATCACGCTATCTGGACATTCTTCGTGAATTTGTGGCGGTACAAACTGCCTTAGACGACACTGCGAACACCTCGTGGTTTATGCAAGATGGTGCCCGGCCACATCGCACGGCCGACGTCTTTAATTTCCTGAATGAATATTTCGATGATCGTGTGATTGCTTTGGGCTATCCGAAACATACAGGAGGCGGCGTGGATTGGCCTCCCTATTCGCCAGACATGAACCCCTGTGACTTCTTTCTGTGGGGACACTTGAAAGACCAGGTGTACCGCCAGAATCCAGAAACAATTGAACAGCTGAAGCAGTACATCTCATCTACATGTGAAGCCATTCCGCCAGACACGTTGTCAAAGGTTTCGGGTAATTTCATTCAGAGACTACGCCATATTATTGCTACGCATGGTGGATATGTGGAAAATATCGTACTATAGAGTTTCCCAGACCGCAGCGCCATCTGTTGTTGAAAATTGTAACTACTGTAATTTCGAAAGTTTGTCTGCCTGAAAATGTACTGTTGTCCCAAGCATATTGCAACAAACGGTGTATTTCTATCGCTGCTCGTTTAGTTTTTATTGCCGTTTCAAATATACCGGTCATTTTTGAAACACCCTGTAGATGCAATTTTGTCATATGATGACATGTTGGAGACCGTGGCTGTTTTTGAAGACAAATGTTGATGTTTTTAGGGCAGCAACCAGCCACAAATTTACTTTGAGTTCCTTTATTCAAAGGAAACCGTTACCGGTTTCGAATCGTTGCGATTCATCATCAGACGGATTTACACGCTTTCTTTCTACATTTGGTGTGTTTTTATAGATAAATTGTCCTAAAATATAAATAAAACATAATTACAAACACGCCACACACAGATGGTTACGTTGCAGATTTTCGTTGCATGTGACTTACGTGAAACGTCGGCTTCGAGTGATTGTTTCTATAACGTTCATCCAATCGATGTAAATGCATTTCACCTGCATCTTCGTTGTTGCACACGTAATAGTTCTCACTGTACACTTTAGATTTGTCGCTGAGATCATTTCAACCACGCACCACATGTTTTGGTACATACAAAGAGCTTACAAACATATGGGTGTCACAGATGCTATGATATATCGTAACATTTGACGATGATGTCCTATGTTTGGAAAGGATCATATATTCTTTTACAAAACTGTAATGTCTTTTACATTAGTGCACAGAGATTGATTTTTTTAGTCTGTTATTGGTAATTTAATTATAAAGTTTTATATATATATTTATTTATTTAGAGCTGTATAGGTAAAATACTACATTATTTTATTACATTTGGCAGCATGAGAATTATAGTAACATATAAATTTTCTACTTGATCTGCAGATAGGTGTATTAATATTATTTGCTTTGGAGGCTGGAAAGTAATTTTTGGAAATTTTTCAGGAAAGGGGTGTTAGCCAACTCTGTTTGTTCGTTAAGGATATAGTCTGGGGTGCTGTTTTTGTGTGTGTGTATTTCTAATTCTTCTAATATATTCATAGTGGCCCCTTTTTCTGTTAAATGTAAAATCTTTAAGTTGTCCTCAATGTTACCTACTGAATGGTTTTCTTCAGCAATATGGGCTGCAAATGCTGATTTGTTCAAGTTACCAAGTCTCAGAGCGTCAATATGTTCTTTATATCTAATTTCAAAGCTTCTGCCTGTCTGTCCAATGTAGAATTTTGGGCATGTATCACATTTGAGTTTGTATATTCCTGATTTACGGTAGGGGCTCTTGGAGGTGTTTACATCATGGATCAATTTTTGTTGTAATTTATTATTTGTGGAAAAGCTGATTCTGATATTTTTCTTCTTTTTAAATAAGTTTGCTATTTGGTATGAAAGTGGGCCTATGTATGGGAGAGTAGCATATTTAGGTTTGGCTTCAGTGGCACACTGATTTGGCTTGAATTTACTGCTGTGAAGTGGATCTGTGGGTTTTGTCTGCATTTTTTTGTGGAGTTTTTCTATTATTGTGGGTTTATATTCATTATTATGAGCAACTGTTTTAATTATATTGATTTCATTTTGTTGGTCTGTGTCACTCATTGGTACTTTTTTAATTCGGTGTAGCATCGTTCTGAAATATGCCATTTTTTGTTGGCGGGGGTGGCAAGATGAGTTGCTAATACTGACATCTGTGGTGGTAGGTTTTCTGTAAATACTGAATTGATGTTTATTGTTACTATTGCAAACTTTCAGGTCAAGAAAGTTAATGCTTTTATTAGTTTCAGGTTCAACTGTGAATTTAATATTTTTGTGCATTTTGCTAAGATCTGCTGCTAATGTATCTATTTCATTGCTTGTACCATCAAAAAGCAGTATTGTATCATCAACATATCTTCTGTAGTATATTATTTTGTTTGAGATGTGCTGGTTGGCAGAAAAGAATTTTTGTTCTATATGGTTGATGCAAATCAAGTAGAAAATTTATATGTTACTATAATTCTCATGCTGCCAAATGTAATAAAATAATGTAGTATTTTACCTATACAGCTCTAAATAAATAAATATATATATAAAACTTTATAATTAAATTACCAATAACAGACTAAAAAAATCAATCTCTGTGTACTAATGTAAAAGACATTACAGTTTTGTAAAAGAATATATGATCCTTTCCAAACATAGGACATCATCGTCAAATGTTACGATATATCATAGCATCTGTGACACCCATATGTTTGTAAGCTCTTTGTATGTACCAAAACATGTGGTGCGTGGTTGAAATGATCTCAGCGACAAATCTAAAGTGTACAGTGAGAACTATTACGTGTGCAACAACGAAGATGCAGGTGAAATGCATTTACATCGATTGGATGAACGTTATAGAAACAATCACTCGAAGCCGACGTTTCACGTAAGTCACATGCAACGAAAATCTGCAACGTAACCATCTGTGTGTGGCGTGTTTGTAATTATGTTTTATTTATATTTTAGGACAATTTATCTATAAAAACACACCAAATGTAGAAAGAAAGCGTGTAAATCCGTCTGATGATGAATCGCAACGATTCGAAACCGGTAACGGTTTCCTTTGAATAAAGGAACTCAAAGTAAATTTGTGGCTGGTTGCTGCCCCAAAAACATCAACCCTGTAGATGTGTTGAATAATATAAAATAGACTGGTTACAAGTGGAAGCTTGTGTGTTGTGTCAAATGTCTTTGACGCTGGACTCATCTTTGACCGTAGTCAGTTGGCAGTGAACACTCGGTGTGTGACGGTGGAACAATGTACAGGTCCCCGTTATAATAATTTGCAAGTCATCAGCAAAAATGAGTTATTCCACAACTTTTTTTATATAAACATCAAGAAGGAAACACATTCGAAAAAATGGTATTTGAAGCACCAAAAATGAGGCAGACGCATTGAACCAGGACATTTCCGCAGCCGACGAAACAGCACTATGGAATCATACTTTCACTAGACGGCTGAAGCCAACACAAAAAAGTCAAATATCATCTTATAAACATCCACGGAAAATTGAGTACTGTCACGAAATATGGTAAATTCAAGTGAGCATATTTCAGTGTTCTACACAGGACTGTGCACGCTCAACACGGTATTTTGTATACTCCTGTCGTTCTGAGGCCTGCATCATCTTTGACATGCTTCATTTGTTGTCGAATTTTTCATGGAGCGCTGAAGACCGAGCCGATTTGATGCCTCTTTAGGAGCCGGCTACTCTTTCCTGTTACAGAGCCGTGGGACGGCAAAAAGCTAGCTTCTTCCTTTCCTCAGCAGCCTTTCTCTTTCGTGTCTTTGGAAGGATGGCTTGCGAAATCTGGTGGCCTCAGAATGTCAGGAGTGTTTGAAACACCATGTGGGTGTGGACAAAAAAAAAAAAAAATGTGTGTGAAATCTTATGGGACTTAACTGCTAAGGTCATCAGTCCCTAAGCTTACACACTACTTACCCTAAATTATCCCAAGGGCAAACACACACACCCATGCCCGAGGGAGGACTGGAACCCCCGCCGGGACCAGCCGCACAGTCCATGACTGCAGCGCCCTTGACCGCTCGGCTAATTCCGCGCGGCGGTTGTGGACAGTTTTGTGTCGGACAGACTGTGCACGCTACTGAACAGGGCCGTGTAGGGCACGAGAGACGTTCTCGCTTACGGCATCCTGAGAAAGCAGCCATAGCAGAACGCGCCCTAAAAAACAGACACCGTCTTGCGTTCGACCAATGAAACTCAGTTTAAGAGAAGCCTAGAGGATTTAATGGTGGCCAACTCCTACTCCATTGATGAATTTCTCAGCAGAACCAACTGACTCTATATATATATATATATATATATATATATATATATATATATATATATACTGGGTGATCAAAAAGTCAAATTTGAAAACTGAATGAATCACGGAATAATGTAGATAGAGAGGTACAAATTCACACACATGCTTGGAATGACATGGGGTTTTATTAGAACCAAAAAAATACAAAAGTTAAAAAAATGTCCGACAGATGGCGTTTCATCTGTTCAGAATAGCAATAATTAGCATAACAGTGTAAGACAAAGCGAAGATGATGTTATTTACAGGAAATGCTCAATATGTCCACCATCATTCCTCATCAATAGCTGTAGTCGAAGAATAGTGTTGTGAACAGCACTGTAAAGCATGTCCGGAGTTATGGTGAGGCATTGGTGTCGGATGTTGTCTTTCAGCATCCCTAGAGATGTCGGTCGATCACGATACACTTGCGGCTTCAGGTAACCCCAAAGCCAATAATCGCACGGACTGAGGTCTGGGGACCTGGGAGGCCAAGTGTGACGAAAGTGGCGGCTGAGCACACGATCATCACCAATCGGCGCGCGCAAAAGGTCTTTCACGCGTCTAGCTATATGGGGTGGTTCTAATAAAACCCCATGTCATTCCAAACATGTATGTCAGTTTTTACCTCTCTATCTACATTATCCCGTGGTTTATTAAGTATTCAAATTTATACTGACTTTTTGATCACCCGGCATATACACTCCTGGAAATGGAAAAAAGAACACATTGACACCGGTGTGTCAGACCCACCATACTTGCTCCGGACACTGCGAGAGGGCTGTACAAGCAATGATCACACGCACGGCACAGCGGACACACCAGGAACCGCGGTGTTGGCCGTCGAATGGCGCTAGCTGCGCAGCATTTGTGCACCGCCGCCGTCAGTGTCAGCCAGTTTGCCGTGGCATACGGAGCTCCATCGCAGTCTTTAACACTGGTAGCATGCCGCGACAGCGTGGACGTGAACCGTATGTGCAGTTGACGGACTTTGAGCGAGGGCGTATAGTGGGCATGCGGGAGGCCGGGTGGACGTACCGCCGAATTGCTCAACACGTGGGGCGTGAGGTCTCCACAGTACATCGATGTTGTCGCCAGTGGTCGGCGGAAGGTGCACGTGCCCGTCGACCTGGGACCGGACCGCAGCGACGCACGGATGCACGCCAAGACCGTAGGATCCTACGCAGTGCCGTAGGGGACCGCACCGCCACTTCCCAGCAAATTAGGGACACTGTTGCTCCTGGGGTATCGGCGAGGACCATTCGCAACCGTCTCCATGAAGCTGGGCTACGGTCCCGCACACCGTTAGGCCGTCTTCCGCTCACGCCCCAACATCGTGCAGCCCGCCTCCAGTGGTGTCGCGACAGGCGTGAATGGAGGGACGAATGGAGACGTGTCGTCTTCAGCGATGAGAGTCGCTTCTGCCTTGGTGCCAATGATGGTCGTATGCGTGTTTGGCGCCGTGCAGGTGAGCGCCACAATCAGGACTGCATACGACCGAGGCACACAGGGCCAACACCCGGCATCATGGTGTGGGGAGCGATCTCCTACACTGGCCGTACACCACTGGTGATCGTCGAGGGGACACTGAATAGTGCACGGTACATCCAAACCGTCATCGAACCCATCGTTCTACCATTCCTAGACCGGCAAGGGAACTTGCTGTTCCAACAGGACAATGCACGTCCGCATGTATCCCGTGCCACCCAACGTGCTCTAGAAGGTGTAAGTCAACTACCCTGGCCAGCAAGATCTCCGGATCTGTCCCCCATTGAGCATGTTTGGGACTGGATGAAGCGTCGTCTCACGCGGTCTGCACGTCCAGCACGAACGCTGGTCCAACTGAGACGCCAGGTGGAAATGGCATGGCAAGCCGTTCCACAGGACTACATCCAGCATCTCTACGATCGTCTCCATGGGAGAATAGCAGCCTGCATTGCTGCGAAAGATGGATATACACTGTACTAGTGCCGACATTGTGCATGCTCTGTTGCCTGTGTCTATGTGCCTGTGGTTCTGTCAGTGTGATCATGTGATGTATCTGACCCCAGGAATGTGTCAATAAAGTTTCCCCTTCCTGGGACAATGAATTCACGGTGTTCTTATTTCAATTTCCAGGAGTGTATATACAGGGTGTTTCAAAAATGACCGGTATATTTGAAACGGCAATAAAACCTAAACGAGCAGCGATAGAAATACACCGTTTGTTGCAATATGCTTGGGACAACAGTACATTTTCAGGCGGACAAACTTTCGAAATTACAGTTAGTTACAATTTTCAACAACAGATGGCGCTGCAAGTGATGTGAAAGATATAGAAGACAACGCAGTCTGTGGGTGCGCCATTCTGTACGTCGTCTTTCTGCTGTAAGCGTGTGCTGTTCACAACGTGCAAGTGTGCTGTAGACAACATGGTTTATTCCTTAGAACAGAGGATTTTTCTGGTGTTGGAATTCCACCGCCTAGAACACAGTGTTGTTGCAACAAGACGAAGTTTTCAACGGACGTGTAATGTAACCAAAGGACCGAAAAGCGATACAATAAAGGATCTGTTTGAAAAATTTCAACGGACTGGGAACGTGACGGATGAACGTGCTGGAAAGGTAGGGCGACCGCGTATGGCAACCACAGAGGGCAACGCGCAGCTAGTGCAGCAGGTGATCCAACAGCGGCCTCGGGTTTCCGTTCGCCGTGTTGCAGCTGCGGTCCAAATGACGCCAACGTCCACGTATCGTCTCATGCGCCAGAGTTTACACCTCTATCCATACAAAATTCAAACGCGGCAACCCCTCAGCGCCGCTACCATTGCTGCACGAGAGACATTCGCTAACGACATAGTGCACAGGATTGATGACGGCGATATGCATGTGGGCAGCATTTGGTTTACTGACGAAGCTTATTTTTACCTGGACGGCTTCGTCAACAAACAGAACTGGCGCATATGGGGAACCGAAAAGCCCCATGTTGCAGTCCCATCGTCCCTGCATCCTCAAAAAGTACTGGTCTGGGCCGCCATTTCTTCCAAAGGAATCATTGGCCCATTTTTCAGATCCGAAACGATTACTGCATCACGCTATCTGGACATTCTTCGTGAATTTGTGGCGGTACAAACTGCCTTAGACGACACTGCGAACACCTCGTGGTTTATGCAAGATGGTGCCCGGCCACATCGCACGGCCGACGTCTTTAATTTCCTGAATGAATATTTCGATGATCGTGTGATTGCTTTGGGCTATCCGAAACATACAGGAGGCGGCGTGGATTGGCCTCCCTATTCGCCAGAGATGAACCCCTGTGACTTCTTTCTGTGGGGACACTTGAAAGACCAGGTGTACCGCCAGAATCCAGAAACAATTGAACAGCTGAAGCAGTACATCTCATCTGCATGTGAAGCCATTCCGCCAGACACGTTGTCAAAGGTTTCGGGTAATTTCATTCAGAGACTACGTCATATTGTTGCTACGCATAGTGGATATGTGGAAAATATCGTACTATAGAGTTTCCCAGACCGCAGCGCCATCTGTTGTTGAAAATTGTAACTACTGTAATTTCGAAAGTTTGTCTGCCTGAAAATGTACTGTTGTCCCAAGCATATTGCAACAAACGGTGTATTTCTATCGCTGCTCGTTTAGTTTTTATTGCCGTTTCAAATATACCGGTCATTTTTGAAACACCCTGTACAATCTAACTTTTGCACCATTTCAGTGCAGTAATGTGTTCATTGCAAATAAATATTGTAGTTGTTCTGTTATATGTATTACCTTATAAAAAAAACAATTTGTTTAAATTTTAAATTAAGTGCATTAATGCGATCTTAGTAAATGAGTGTTTGTAAAATGATTCTTTGATATAGTGTTCATTAAAAAAAGTGACGATCATTCCACTTATTACCTGTGAAAGGTACATTAGCTTATTTTTTTCAGTTGTAAATATTTGTCACGCATTATTGTTTTTCTGACATTTTCTACATCCTGGAGGACCTCCTCACTACGGATCAATTGTAATGTAAGTAAATCTAATCTAATCAAGGCATTCGTTACAACAAGGACTAATAGTTTCTGGGGTAGCGTCATAAAATAAACGGTCGAGGTAGAAATTTGTGACAACGCCCTCTATAAAGACGGCGGCCTGCAGTTGGGACCCACCCATCGGAAGACTGGAGCGGGCGCGGCGGACGAGCGAACAAATCGTTACCTTGTACGGCGCTGGAGCGAGCACCAGTGACGTCACTGGAGGCAGCGGGGCTACATAATGGCGGCAGCAGCACTCAGCCACTTGACAATGGGCGAGAAGCACTCGGCCGAAAGCTGGTGGATTTTAATTGGCGCTGACAAAGGGCAGATTGTCACGATGGGGCATCTGTAAACGTTTATCTTGGAAGAGGTGAAACTGGTCAGCTGTTCGGATGCTCCTCTCGTCAGCATCTGCAGAAAGTGGTTGAAGGATGGTGAAACCAAGAGTAGGCCACATCTCATCACAGGTCTTAATCCTTGCCTCGTTTATGTTACTGGTTCGTGTTCTGTGATACGAATTAAGTTAAAAATGCGTATTTATGACGTGCCACAGGGTTCTGTGTACTGGAACAGACTCAAAATAAAATCGCCACAAACAACTGGCTGCACCCAGCTCGCAAAAATGTAACGTAATCTCATTGTTCCACCTGAAGACGAGAGTATAAACTCTCGAAACGCGTCGTGGGTTGAAATGAAAAGAGTGACTGACGCAGATAATTGTTTTATTTGAACATTTATTGTCACGAACAGTCGCCATTCCTTACAGCAGTCCAAATGGATGCCATAAGCTTAATACTATTTACTAGAATGAAATTTTCACTCTACAGTGGAGTGTGCCCTGATATGAAACCTCCTGGCAGATTAAAACTGTGTGCCGGACCGAGACTCGAACTCGGGACCTTTGCCTTTCGCGGGAAAGTGCTCTACCAACTGAGCTACCCAATCTCGACTCACGCCCCAGGAGTGCTAGTTCTGCAAGGTTCGCAGGAGAACTTCTGTGAAGTTTGGAAGGTAGGAGGCGAGGTACTGGCGGAATTAAAGCTGTGAGGACGGGGCGTGAGTCGTGCTTGGGTAGCTCAGTTGGTAGAGCACTTGCCCACGGAGGGAAAAGGTCCCGAGTTCGAGTCTCGGTCCGGCACTCAGTTTTAATCTGCCAGGAAGTTTCTTAATTCTGAAACGTCCCCTTAGGAAAAAATTATACATGACTGTGCTTAAACTGACACACAATATTTTTTTTTTAGCGCAACGCAATCTGACTTTCAGTAATCCCTACGAAAGAATGGCCCTAACCAACATTAACCTATACCTTTCATGAATCACTTACCTCACAAAAATCTTCATTACTCGAACTACTGCAATACAGCGAGCGCCACTACTGCCAGCTAAATAAAAGATTCTAACTACAGAAGGCACTAACTACTGATAGGCATAGTTAGCAAATGAGAGATTTTGATAGAGAACAAACAATGTATTTACCTTAATAGTGTTCAAAAGTCATAATATCTATATCAGTCCATGATATCCAATATTACAAATTTACTGTCTCTGTCCAGATCATACGCTCTCAAAACTCCGCCATCTCACTCCCCACATCCACCACTGCTGCCGGCTCACCTCCAACTGCGCAACGCTGTTAACAGCCAACAGCCCAACACTACAATAGCCAACAACAATGCAAACCAGCCACAGACTGCACACAGCACCGCCAGTGATTTTCATACAGAGCGCTACGTGGCGTTACCAATATAAAAACTTAAACAGCCTACTTACAATACTAGTTCCTGTCACTGCTGCATATCTCCAACGTTTTCTGTGGAAAGTACGCAACAGCCCAGAAAACTACATCCAAAAATGACATCCAAATACTTAAAATTATATCCAGCTTGCTCTTTTTCAGAAAAGCCTCTCTTGTTTCTTCCAGTCTAGATGTTAGGTCTATCAGCGGAAAAATGTTCCTATCGGAGCACGGGAAAGGCTAATATGCTCTTGTTTTAAAGACTGACTGAAATTGGGGTGCTAGCTGCCTCATTCTATTTTCCTCAGCACCTTTACAAATTTTCCCAAGAATTTTGGCCTGCAAACATATTAGCTCTCTTTTTAACTTGTGACTAACATCTGACTCCCACAAGCTCCCATAACTGCAATCCGCCCACAATATCCAGTCCACCGCTGTAAGTCGCCCATACGTACTCCCACTTGCCTATTCTCACTCACTCATTCAGCCCAACTGATCATCATTATCTCTTTGTGTCTCTCCGCCTTTGCCTCCTATGTCACATCCGCATTCCTCTTCATTCTGTCTTACTACTATTGTCTCCTGTCAATATCACTTTCCCTCCCTCGCTCTGTCTTACTGCTAGTACCTTCCTGCTACTAACGTTACTTCTCAGCGTCACTATCTTTGCCTCTCCTTATCACTGGCTCTCACTCACTTCTACTTTCTCTTTCTCTTTATTCCTCCCTTCCTACCCCCCACCCCCTGGCAATGTCTCCTTCACTCTTTTTCCTCGCACTGTTCTTCCACTGTCAGCTACGTTCCACTGCCACTGTGTCCCTCTCTTTCTCTCTCACTGCCATTGTACCCTTCTCTCTTTTTATACCACAACCACTTTGCTATCTTCCAATATTTATTAATTTTCCGTCTCTTTTCCACTTGCACTACCTCCTTCTCACTCAGCATAGAAATCGCGAATATGTTCGCATGCCAAAATTCTTGGGAAAATTTTTAAAGGTGCTGAGGAAAATAGAATGTGGCAGCTGGTACCTCAATTTTCAATCAGTCTTTTAACAAGAGCATATTCACCTTTTTTTGTGCTCCAATAGGAGCACTTTTCCGCTGGTTCCCTTCTTTTCCTTGCCACAGCAAAGAACTTGATGGATCAGTAAAATGTGGATAGTTTAATTATGTGAAACTGGAATAGCGCAAGACTAATTTTGCACCACAGGTCGGATTGTACACACGCAAAAGTTTTGCATGCGCTTCAACAGAACAATATGGGGTTCTCAGAACCTTTCTGATAGCAGAGACACTTTACAGCATATTTCTGCGTGCTACGTCACTTTATAAACTACGTTTTCGCCACACACCGAATTTTACGGAATATTACGTGCATAACTGGGAAACGGATAAAGTCACCATGAACATTTTCAAGGTTGTTCGAGATCGGGATCTTAGGAATACATCGCAAAAATTACAGCCATTTGCCGTGCCTAGCCGTTTTGGAATCCGCGGCTCAGTTTTGGACCCCAAAATCCATGTTTCTCGTGTTTTTTCAGGAACCGCCCACGAATTAAATGGTTCCTGCATAAGCCTCTTAAAGTGCACCGTTGACCACATACAATGCAAAAAGAACCAACCGATTTGCACCATTTGCCTAAGTCCGCAGCTCGTGGTCGTGCGGTAGCGTTCTCGCTTCCCGCGCCCGGGTTCCCGGGTTCGATTCCCGGCGGGGTCAGGGATTTTCTCTGCCTCGTGATGACTGGGTGTTGAGTGATGTCCTTAGGTTTAAGTAGTTCTAAGTTCTAGGGGACTGATGACCATAGATGTTAAGTCCCATAGTGCTCAGAGTCAAACCATTTGCCTAAGCTGGAGAAAGTGTGTAGTATTCAAACTCTGACCCTGAGCTGTAGGATGGTCACAGCAAGACGCTCCTTCTGTTGGGCATACAAATGGTCCCTAGCCAAAGGGCTGCCCAGAACACTTGATCCCCCCTCCCTATGATCAATAGAACACGAGATATAATCCCCGGGAGAATCTCGTTTTAGCACGCGCCCTTTTGGAGCATGGTGGTAGCGGATGCTGTCGCGCGCCTACCGATGCCCTCTTGACTTCTGCCATCAGTCTACTGCCCGGATAACAAAACACGTGTGCTACTTCTAGTTTCTAATACCGTCAGTATCTCCTAATTTAATTCGGCTACACTCCGTTGCCCTTGTTTTCGTTGTTGATACTGAAATTATAAGCTCTACTCAAGACATTGTTTGTTGACTGAAGGCGTTTTAATTCAAACTTTCTGTGTACTGTATATTCCTTTCAACTGCACTTCCAAGTTCTTTGCCGCCTCTGAAAGAATTACAATGTCATCGGCAAACTTCAACATCTTTATTGCTTCTGTCTGTACTTTAATTCCATTTCCAAGTTTTACCTTTGATTTCCTTGAGTGCTTGTTGCATGTGCAGACTGAGTAACGTGGGGGATAGGCTACAACCCTGCCTCAGTCTCTTCGTGCCTTCCTTTGATGTAAATCGACTCTCATAACTGCACTCCGATTTCTAAGCAAGTTGTAAATAACCTTCGTCTCCCAGTATTTTATTCCCGAGAATTTCGTAAGTCAAAAATGTGTACTCGAATTGATATTGTGGAAAGCTTTTACTATCTCCACAAATGTTATAAATTTAGGTTTGTCTTCCTTTATCTATTGCCTTGCCCGTCCACACATTCCTCCGGACCCGAAATGATATTCCCCAGGTCTGCTTCTACACCGAGAGATAAAATAAAGTTACATCGCAATAACGATAAACATTATGGCTTTACCTTGAGGGGCATAGCAACAACAGTATTTGTGTATACAGGGCGATTCTGTGACGATGTAACAAACCTCCAGGGATGACGGAAAAGTGTAAGTTTATCAATTTCAGGTAGGGGACCCTGGTCCGGTAACGACAGAGTTCAAAACCATAAGCGAAAATCGTTCTGATATTTCTGACAGTGCGATACATGTACCGGTAGGGCTGATGTTGTTGCTAAGATTGAAGAGTAAGCAAGTTTCAGAAGTGGTAGTGTGGACCAAAACAAGATAGAATGTCCGGTAAATAGGGTTCTAAAATGTATATTTTAGGACTTATGAGCATATTTAATTCTGGTTTTGAGACTTTGCATGTAGGCTTTCGCGTGATCGATGTATTTGGTCTGTGGACGTTTGTCAATTCAGGTTTTTTCAAGATTTCGGCGACGCTCTCCCGTGACTCAGACAAGCTTGTCACCGTTTGTGCTCGTCTCTGTATACGTTTCACATTCTCTGTTAGCGCTGTATGGTACGGGTGAGCGATGTTCTGGGACGTGTTGCCCGAGCGTTTTGTAAGAAATTCTCTTTGTAGACTGATTGCTTTATCCCAGAAATCGCACCCACGAGCCGAATTCTGCTACCTACTTTAACCACGACTGAGCATGGTTCCGTTTCGTATCCCTACAAAGTGTTACACCCTAGTGCCTGTATGAGTTCATTGGTTCCAACTGTGACTTCATTAATATTGTAGTGATGGAGCACTACGGGTTTGCACCGTGCAGTGTTGGTTAGGAATTAACAAAGCCTGTCAAGTACTGTAATATTGCGCGTTTCTTGCCTCTGAATTGAGGTTTCAGTGCTGTGTGACATGTCTAATATCTCTGTGTAATGATGTGTGGATGGATGACTAACTAACCGGCAAACGCTCGTGGGTCGTACGCCGGAGTCAACTGCAGTTTAGAGGCCCTAACTCTCGAGGGATCGCTGTACCTCGCTTTCACGAAAACACGCTCCGCCGCTCGCCCTTTTCCCTTCCCTTCCCTTCCCTTCCCTTACTAAAGACGTCGGCCGCAGAGAAACAAAACTTTGTAATTAACGACCCGGCCGGCCGCATTATAACGTTCAGTGTGTTTCGGGTTTCAAATGAGGGACACAAAGTTTGGAATCGTAAAGAGGCGGCCCGTCGTAAACGCGCCCCTTCCCCACAGCCACCCCTCACTCCCCCAACCCCTCCCACAGTGTTTTGGGTCTGCCTCTCCCCTCCACCCCCCCCCCTCCCACCCCCGGCCCGCTGCAGTAAAGCCGAACCGACAAACAGCCGGGGATTTGTGAGCAGGGGAAGGCCTGCCGTACTGCGTCTGCACTGCACTGTGTGTGTGTGTGTGTGTGTGTGTGTGTGTGTGTGTGTGTGTGTGTGTGCGCGCGCACCACATTCTGCTTCTTCCCGCAGCGCGCTACCCTAAGCTCTCGGCCGGCCGGAGTGGCCGAGCGGTTCTAGTCGATACAGTCTGGAACCGCGCGACCGCCACGGTCGCAGGTTCGAATCCTGCCTCGGGCATAGATGTGCGTGATGTCCTTAGGTTAGTTAGGTTTAAGTAGTTCTATGTTCTAGGAGACTGATGACCAAAGTAGTTAAGTCCCATAGTGCTCAGAGCCATTTGAACCACTTTTGAACCTGAGCCCTCGTCGTCTAGACGGACTGGCTGCGCCACCCACGCACGCGTAACTTGCCTGCGTGTGAGACAGCCACAGCAACCACGTCGCGAGTGGTCGACCGGCGGCGACCACAGCCACCAGCTGAGTGCGCCAAGCGCCTGCTGGTCCTGCTCTTCAGTCCAGACACCGGTCTGGCGCAGCTCTCCACGCTACTCTTATCCTTTGTAAGTCCCACCGTCCCTCCTAACTACCGCAACATACATCCATTTGAATCTGTTTACTATACTCAGACTTTGATATCCCTCTATAATTTTAAGCCCCCTCCCCCCCCCCCCCCGCCCCCCCTCAAAACTTGTCTCCTTTACGAAACTGACATCTCCCTCCTTAATGCCTCAAGGTTTGTCTTACCAACCGATTCCTTTTTTACTCGACCTCCGGCATAAATTTCCTTCCGCTCTAATTCTGTCCCATTTATAGTCATTAATTACTTTGTCTACCCACCAGCATTGTTCTGTAACACTAAATCTCAGAAACTTCTATTCTCGTCCTAACTGTTATGTCTGCACTATAACACAACAAACATTCCAGGATAACCAAATTTATTTGACCTTCTATCACTCAAAACAAAAGTTCGACTACACAACACTTCGCTGGCTGTAGCGCCAAGGAGAAATCAGAATCACTAGCAGAGAATACAAGCCACTGCCAAGCAGTCGATACCGACGCGTCGCAAGTTTCCAACCAGGGAGGCCACAGTACGGTTCGGTCGTCGTGAATCCAGTAACACACTCATCGGCGAAGATTGAACTGGTTAAACGGGCTCAGGGAGCTCGCTTAAATCCGCAGGTCCGGCCAATCAGAGTGTCGGTAGATGGCGCCCATATACGGTTGCTCACTCTGGTGGCAAGGGCAGCGCCCCCAGGGTAATCCGTATCGATAGTGGTGTGTACGCTGCCGCCAACCCCGCGACGACGCGTTCACTGGCGCCAGTTGTTGACATCGTGTGCGGCACCAGCGGTACTCGCTGTGTGCCGCGCGTGTTGTAGCACGCCGCGCCGAGCTAACGGCTGCTGTGCGGCGGCCGACACGACACTAACGTATACTTCTCACTTCCACACAAGACTGTACTCCAGACCTTCAGAAAAGAGAACTCACAACACTTAAATTTGTGTAGAAGTTTAACATATTTGCCTTTTGAAAAACGCTCTTCGTGCTACAGCCAGTCTGCATTTTATATCATCTCTACTTCCGTCGTCGTCACTTGTTTTGCTGCCCAAATACCTAAACTCATCTACTACTTTTCGTGCCTCATTTCGTAATCTTATTCCCTCTCAAACTGCCTGATTTTAATCGACTAGATTCAGTTACCCTTGTATTATTTCTTTTCATATTCATCTTATAAGTTTGTTTTCTACACACTATCCATTCTGTTCAGCTGCTCTTCCAAGTCCTTTCCCATCTTTGACAGAATCACGATGTTTTCATGAACTTTAAAATTTTCTTTATTCTGCCTGAACTTTCGTTCCCTTATCCAATTTCTTTCTGCATTTTGGACAAGTTGTGGATAAGTAAGCTTTTGAGTGCGGAGTTCTAACTATGCTTGGTACGCTAAACGCTGGGCGTACGCGGAAACTGGTGACAGCCGGGTCGCCTGCTGACGTCAGAAGTAACATCGTGAGCCAATCAACTCCCGCAGTGCTCACTCGTATCAGAGTGATGGAAATTGTGCTCTTCTGCCTTTGCAATCTTAATTTTTTGTTTGCTTTGTTTTCATGTCACAGTGCAAGTGTTACACGAGGAACAAATATTTTGCTTGTGAATGTCTACCTAAAAGAGAACAGATATCTGAAAGCAAAAAACTTTGCCTAGATATGTATGTAAATAGTTAAAAAAGGACGTAATTTGATGATAATTCTTTCAACCCTGACGAAATCAGCTATACTGAAGTAGAAAAATACTGTTGCATATTATTCGGCACTTACAAACAGAACAAGACATATGGGAAAAGTAGAAAGCTACTATTTACTGCTTTGTAAATATTCGTTGGTGTGTTTGCTTGTATGTATTTATCGAGCAGTTGATGTTTTGAAATGTTTGTACGACATTTTGCCTATTATTTCAGTTGTCCGCAGTCTGAAGAATTCATGATATTGTAACGGTTTGGAGACATACTTCTCTTTATTTCCTCATTAAATTAATATTCATGAATACAGTTAATGAATCTTAAACGGTTGCTGAGTGGTGGGAAAAAGGCGGCAAGTGGAAAAATGTACCTTTCATTAAAAGTTCTCTTAAACTCTGGGGCGTGTCCACTGAAAGGAACGCCCGAGCCACCACGCAGTGGCGTACTATTTGCGTCCGCTTAGGACTGTTGCAATCTTTACTGATTAATGCGGATAAAAGTAATTAGATCTTCGAGGCGCAGTGCCAGTATATTAACCTCCCCGGCACAAGGTGGAACATCGGAACACATGTCACAAGGTCGTGTCGCGTACGACACAGCTAAAAAACTGTTTTTCCTCTTATAAATCAGGTTCATTTGGTTTACACACATAACACAAACTAGCACACACAAACGCTATTTGCCTCGCAAACAGAAACATACCAGGCGTGTCGGACCCGACACGTGCTGTGATGGGAAGATTAATTGAACTAGATAAGGTTTCTAAATCAGCAATCAATGGCTTATTTTACAGAGTGAACTCATATGCAAAATCGCTCATTTTATTTTTAGTATACTTTGTGTTCACTTGTTTAGCTAGTCACACCGGAGTGGTGGAGTATTTTTTGTTGCACTTGGATGCTAATATAGGGCCCCAGCTATGAATTCATACTGGTGAAAGTAAATTTCGCGGGGGGCTCCTTGATAATATTGGTAAGACAGTGCTGCATCGGGCAACCCCACCACCAGCAATACAAATGTGACTGGCGGGTTGCCGATGCTCTGGCGCCGCAGGCGAATCCTCCTTGGCAAGCGCTACTGCCGGCCACAACACAGAGGAACGTCACGGAAACAGGCGTCGCCGCCGGAGGCGCTACTCGCACGGCACACGGTACTGCTTGCTTCCGCCGACCACGTACAACAAGTAGACACATATCATTCCGTGCATCCACAAAGCCCGCAGTTCCAAGCGCACGCATGCTGATCACAGCAGCCAGCCATGAGCAGCCGTGGCCCTCAACTTCTCCGATCTCGGCCTCATTCGGGCTCAGACTCTGCACTCTAGGAGTGGTATTCACCAGTTGACTTGAATACTGTGATCTTACCGATAAACTGTCATCAGTGATAGGTACACCACTTAACTGTCAACAGTGATTAATTTTGACTGATGTCCGACCGGACTAAAAAGTGTACCAATTAACAGTGTAAGATGGCAAGAACTATGCCCCTTACATCAAGTCATTAAAGATCACCTAACTCACGTTGAGCGAACAGTAGGGCTGAACAAAAATGACTGACAAGGCACAATGCATATTGTAGAGAGTATAGTATGGATGTATTGAAATAATTAATGTTGGGTGATGGTTTTAAAGTAATTCACACGACATGAAAACTTTGTGGAAACGCGTTGATTTACTGGAGGCTAGTTTATCCCAGGGAAGTACTCAGAATTGACCGTGGCCGCCGGGGCAGCAGCTAAGGGAAGCGACAATAGGCAGTTTAGGGCGGCTCAAGCTCTGAGAAAGCGGCAACGGGGCGTGGTCTCCAGCTGCCTTAAGGTGAGTGACAGTGAGTGGGTGGCTGACCCCGACTCCATGCTGGTGTACCGGGAAACAGACGGAGAACTTGTACGCCTGTTTGATAAATGTCCGACGTCCCGTTTTCAGAGAAACATGTGAGAAAGCCGCGCAAAGCTATGGTGGAGCGGTCAACAGAGGTCAAAATATGCGTGTTCGTGACTATAGCAACTTCATGCTGAATTCACAGTCCGCAGAGTCTGAAGTAAATCAGGTGAAGAGTGACAGAATGAAATGCGCCAGCCTCCGATGGGAACGTAGGACCAAGGAATTTGAAGTACTCTCCTGGGAGTCAGAATTCTGGAAAAATTGATGTTTGTGCAGACGCTAACCTTGATGGGTGGCCTGGGAGGAGCTAAGTAGCAGAAGTTGAGAGGAAGGGAAATTTTGTGGGAATTTGTTCACTTCCCAGAGCAGGCATTGGTCAGGGCTGGGAAGTGACGCATAATTAACGCGACTTGTGCTGCAATTGGCGTAAGTGATTTTGCTGGAGGGTAAACCGAGGCGAAGAGTGGACTGGGAGAAGTCTCCGTGTAGGTCTTCCATTCCCAGCTTGCCTAGAGTGCGGACATGGCCTTCTTTACTCAGCTTGCCTGAGAGAGAGTGAACATCTCTGCAGTTTAGGACTTAGCAAACGGAACGATTGAGCTTGGAGATAGAAATTTTTCATTCAGCAATGTACTGAGCAAGATAGCTAGAAGTGAATAGACGAGTGCAGCCTTGCAGCACCACAAGGTCGGCCGACGTCCGCACAACGACGCCGCGCCGCCACACTGAATTCGGTGATATTGCGCACGCTCTGGCCACTGATTAATTTGTTGGATCACCTCGGCAAAGTTTCCACGAGGGTTTCATGGGCCGTTTATTGTAGAATTCTTCTCGCACTTCGCATTATGCCTGGGTCAGTCGATAGGAATTACTTTTGATTTATCGCGCTTTACTTCATGCAAACGCAATTTATTACCACTGCCTGTTAGGAGAGTCATGTAATGTGATGATTGAAGGTCGTGAGTTAAAATAAATCTGTGATAATCGACTGCATCTGTTTTCAATCAAGTAGTTGAAATCTCAAGGCACTTTCTTAATTAATTTTATGTTCAACATTTGCATCTGGTGTTCAATAGCTGAATATAACATCAATGTGCACCCCTTTTAATTAAAAGGGATCAATTATGAATCAATTAATGTCAACACTGCCACCGCAGTTCAATCAGGAGTCACAGGGTCTTATTACTTTCTTTGCGTTATCTGACATTGCGGCAGTTTTGCACTCTCTGTTGATCTGTTAGTCAATTACCTGGGGTGAACACACACCAAACTCAGACAAGTGACGGGTGGGGTGTTACAACAGTCAGTAGTGACGGAAGTCCAACCAGGTTTATTTAAACTCCAAGTGTCGTTGTTCTCTGTCAGTGAGCTAACCACATCTCAGACCATTATTCTTAATCTGAATTCAAATCAAGCAGTCCATTATTTTGTGAGTAGGCAGATTTAGTTACTTTGCATAACTGAGGACATGTTTCTGAGTCCTTTCATTTAATGTGTTGTTGGAATAAAAGTTCCTCTGATGCTTCTGAATCCATGTAGTCTCTCTTCAGCCTAGTTTCCTAACTATGATCTTAATCTTTTCCCAACAATCTTTTCCAATATCTTAAGACAGTGTGACAACATGGCGGTTCCCCTACAATTTGAACAGTTTCTCCTACTTCTTTTATTGAAAAGTGGCGTTACAGTCCACCTCCCCCAGTCATCTGGCACTGTATTTTCCTTCCAAATGACATCCAGCGTTCGATATAGTCATTATCTTCCTTGGATGTCCGCTACCTTTATCATGTCTACTGTCAATTCATCCGGCCCGACTGACTTGCCTCCTTTCATCTGCTTCAAAGCTTACTCAGTGTCTGCCCAGGTAACAGGTAATTAATCCACATCACATTCTGGTAAATCCTTTATTTCCTGTTCCTCCTGTATTATCTCCTTGCCATTCAGTTATCTGTTGAAATATTTTTTCATCTCCTCTGATCCCTTCTGCATCGCGGACTTTACTCTCATTTTCTCTTTCTCTTGTTTTTCCACATTCGTTATCTGATCTTTTGCTTTTTACCAATCCGTATAACATTTTATTGTTTCCATAGCTGTCTTCCTCACTTTGCTGTATATTTTCCAAACTCCTCTCCTTTTCTTTCTTCAGAACCTTTTAAGTTTCTTGTCCCTATATTCCTGTTCAAAAGCGGATAGTTTTTGAGTATCTACTGGTTTGATCCAGTGGATTTGTTTTTGTTTCTGCCTACCTTTGTTTATCTTTGCTATGTTCCGTTCCTCAATAGATTCCTTTACCCTGTGGTTTCACCAGTTGGCTTCCTTACGTTTTGTCTTGTCCTTGTTTTACCACAGACTTGTACAGCGCATTTTATTAACGTTGTCTTAAATGTTTCTCACTCTTCATGTTCACTATCTGCTCTATTTGTTGGTAACTTTGCAATTATCAGAGTTTGATACGTGTTATCCTTTTTTGTTTACTTTAGTCTCCATTCTTCGATCTTAGGCATCTTTTTGAACATGCTGCTATAGTAATTTTCCCCTTCATATCAGCAATAACGAGTCTATGATCACTGTTGAATGATTCTGTCGATATAACTTTTACATCTCTTATTCTTCCTCCAATGTGTTTTTCGGTTAGCACACAATTAATAACTGAATTGATACTTCCATCCACGCCATATATGGTGATTTTATGGTTGTCTCTTTTCTTGAAGAAACTGTTCCTTACAGAGAGATTGTTTCTTGCACATAAGTCTAATATGTGTTCTCCTTCAGTATTTCTTCCCCAATACCAAAAACAGCTAGCACCTCTTCATATCTAGATCTGTCAATTCCAGTCTGAGCATTCAAATCACCTATTACCATGATGTTATTTTCCTGGATTTGTTCTTCCAGTTCCTGGAGGAAGAGCTATTTGTCCTCATTACTACATCCTTGTTCTGCTTCATACGCTTGTACGATTGTGAAATCGGTCCTCCAAGTATTTCTTCTGGCTTTATTGATTTTCTCATTGATGTAAATGGCGTCCGCAGAAGCGGCAGTGTCCCTATGAAGCATCGGTCCCACTCCACCACGCCAGTATTACTTGTAGCGTCGGCTCAGTTTTCTTTTAACTCCCTCCTTTGCATTTTGTTTCACTTAATCCAAGTACAAAAGATTTCACACCTGCACAAAGACAGTTAATTGAAAAATTATTGGGAAAGGGGTACAGATCTCATAAACCCTGTTCCTCGATTCGGAAAAAGCAAATGACATTGCGTCAAGATGTAAGATCTGGGAGTGTTCAGAAAATTTTGTGGTTCCAATATCCCTAACAACGAAGGTGCAATTTCTGTATGAAGGCTATAAAAGTTGTGTACAAGTGGATAATGGCAGATCGGTATGATTCAGGACAATGAGAGGGAGAGAGAGAGGAGGGGGGGGGGGGGGTCGGAGAGAAGAGAGAGAGAGGACTGCAACAGAATAGTGCACTTCCCCCACTACTTTTTACTGCACTTACCGATGCTTAACAAACGTGAACTCGGTCCGTAGTAGGCTGTAATGCGATGTTTATTTAATCATGCGATTGGCTAATTTCGACTAAGCGTCATTATCAAGCACATTTCTTACATCTGTACCCTGCTCTATTCAAAGTTCAAAATGCTATGTTAAAAAATGTCAGCGTGTATCCTTTCATAAAATGACGGAATATGGCTACTTTTTACTTGTAATTACGAGTGATCTGAAAATGACAGGAAATACAGGTGTTACGAATGTGCTTGACAATGATGCTCAGTCGAAATTAGCTAATCGCACGATTAAATGAACATCGCATTACAGCCTACTACGGATCATGTTTACGTTTACAAAGCATATGGAGGCCGTGGATCCCCACAAATACAAGGTTTTTTTTACCGACGTGATTATAAAGGAAATGTAGGAGATAGGAAATGGTGACCTCAGTACTTTAATCTGTGTTGATGATGTAGCTATTTGGGGAGAAACAGAGCCACAGGTACAAGGAAGTTTAGATGAATGGAACTCTTAAGAGTATCAGCTAACTATAAGCAAGAGCTATTCTGTAGCAATGATTATGGGTACGACACCTGCCCAGGGCAACCTGTTGGTAGACGAAGAGAAAATTGAATGTGTGGAAGCTTTCAGTTACCTTGGAAGTACAATATCAAAGAACAAAACCGTTCAACTGGAAGGACAAAACGGAGTATCACAGGATTCTACATTTTTGATCAAGTACAGAACCTTGTGTGGGACAAAGGAGTTCCTGTGACACCCAGACGGACCATTTTTAAAACGTACTTCCTGCCTATTTTGACTTACAGCTTGGAGTGCTGTGTAATTAACACGGAATATTTGAGCAAGCTACACGTTTCTGCGATCAGCCTTGCAGAAGAGTAGTAGAGACAAAACTAGGAACGAAGACGTCAGGAGAGAGATGCGAGTGGCTCTGTCAGTGGTTGAGAGACAGCACTGCGCGGTCCAAGTGGTTTGGACCTGTGTCGAGGATGAGGGGTAACCAATTGCCAAAACAATAGTTGGACAGAAATGTGCAGGGGAAAAGACAAACAGGACGACCCAGAAAAAGATGTGTGGATCTGATTAAGGGAGACCTGACAACTAGAGAAGAAAACAGGGAAACAATACAAAGGCAGGACGTACATCAAGATAGAACAAAATCGAGGCAAATTGTCCACGAACACCCAACCCGTCCCACTGGAAGGATACGAAGATGACGACGGAATAAAAGTGTCTTATTTTATCATTACCGGGAATATTGTTTTGCGATTGCGGACATGCTCCAAGACGGCATATACACTTCCACTATGTCACGATCTCTTTTCTTCAAAAGGACATCACGAGGTTACCTGCAACTGGACAAATTAAAACTAAGGGTTAAAGTTATAGTAACTTACACATATAAATCATATGCAACTCACATTCCCAACAGTCTAATTATTCCCAACAGTGTAGTCAATCTGTGTAACGTTAAAAGCAAATTCTGTAACATGACCATCGTTCTTAAGTCATGTTCCAGAATTTGCCTGTAACTAAACTTCTTAAGTAATGATACAGACAAAACTCTGTGGAAATTTCTTATGAAGACTGTTGGTAATGTGAGTTGTACCTCATTTATGTGTGAGTTACTACAGCTTTCATCCTAATCTTTTTGTACAACTGCAGCTAGCATGACGACGTTCTTTTAAACGATACCAGTCGTGACAAAATGAACATTTGTCAATACAATTGTGGTGGTTTCTCGTTCGTACTATCAAGAATCAGCTTTGGAACTCAATATTATCAAGATTATTAGTTACATTTTTGCTGAATTAGAGCTCAGGACTGGAGGCTATTAATAGCTTTTAAACAAATTCCTCCTCCTTGTTTAAGAAAGGGATCTACTTTAGTCAAGACCATCAGCCATGGATTTGCTTTGGCCATCAATCAACTCGATTATCACTGCCAATTCCTTAATTCTGTTACAATATTTCATTTTTTTTGTTAGATAAACCGTCCATCATACGCTCACTTTCATCGTTCATGCTCCAGACAGCTCTCAGAACACAAGCAATTCTGCAGCCGCGGCTTGAACAAAAAACGACCATTTGTGACAGGCGGAACTCAGTACAGGACTAAGACACCAGGGGCGCTACAGTAGTCTCGCTTGCCACGAGTGGTCGACTGCGACCGGAGAGTGGCTCGTGTAGAAGGGCTCGTGGAGGCTGGGACGCTGGCGTGGTGTTTACTCAGAGAACGCCGATGAGAGCTGGATCGAGATCCAAAAACGTGCGTGGCCCAGTTACGCGCCAGTCAGTCATGAAACATTCCCCGCGACTCGTACCGAGCGGCAAGTTCCAGAACTGCTGTACCAGCTACCAAGTGGACGATGACATAGGCGCGGCAGCCGACGGAAAGCGACGGCGCAGTCAGCTGCCGTGTTGTGTGCTGGCCTTTGTCATCTGACTTGTAGCTTCCCAGCTTCAGTCTTCTTTCATTCCTTTCCCTTCGATATCCTCTGTAGTTCTGCCACCGTCATTCTACTGGCGTTGGAACTTTTAACCAAAATGTGTGTGTCTTTGTCATTCGTTTACTTTTATAGAGCCGCTAGTACAAAATAAAACATTCGCTTATTTTTATAGAGCCACTAGTACAAAATAAAACTTTGCACACAGTTTCTTTCGTTATTAATTGGTAGCGAAACATTAAGTCACAGTCAAAAGCAGTCGTTAATCTGAATACCTGTACCAAACAGCGTCCTCGGAAATATACGTACGTCCACAAAAGTTGTACATTTCGAAATCCGCAAATGTATGTTTATGGAGGCTCGTTTAATTGCCTGGAATAGATATTATATTCCGTATGCCTTGTCGTTTGTCCCACTACACCAACTTTCATGCTACACGCTGTCGTGAAATGTTACCCGAGATTGTTCTGTAAACGATAAATGTCGTTTCTCTAACGACAGGAACCAAGAAGAATGCAAAGACGTCTAGGCTAAAATAGCATAAAGTAACCATCCATTTTCCGTGGATGCTGAGACGCAGGCTAAGGATAAACGAAAGAACTGTCGCTGTGTTAGCTTCACACCGTGGTTGTTCTTTCTGGTTGAGTAAAGGACACGGGTGGCCTGCTGCAGTACTGAACGAACGGAACCTTCTTACTATACAATATCTGTCCCTGGAGGTGGTAGCTAATTGCCGGTCGGAGTGGCCAAGCGGTTCTAGGCGCTACAGTCTGGAAGCGCGAGACCGCTACGGTCGCAGGTTCGAATCCTGCCTCGGGCATGGATGTGTGTGATGTCCTTAGGTTAGTTAGGTTTAAGTAGTTCTGAGTTCTAGGGGACTGATGACCTCAGAAGTTGAGTTCCATAGTGCTTAGAGCCATTTGAACCATTTTTTTGGTAGCTAATTACGTTTCAGCATTAAAGCGTAACAATATTCCGTAATCGTAGACACGGCTCAAGACACAAGAGAAATTAATCGTGACAACGAATGAAGTGGGTTGTATACCGAATCGTAAAGACCACATCTGTTACTTCGTTACTGTTTCTTTAGTGACTATAGTGGTCGTACAGGAACAAAAACTCCTGTGGCGATGAGTACATTATTTTATACTGTTGCAGGAGTATACATTTATTTACTATTTATGGTGATCGTGTAAAAGTTCAATAAAAGTGCGCTGCGAAGTATAAGATATTTATGGAAAGCAGATTTCCATAATATTACTGAGTCTGATCGCCTGGCTGCCCAAAAACTCGGAAGATAAAATTCAGTATAAGTGAAAGAAGAATCTCAGATTGAAGTTGTGATATTTGAGTGATGAGACAAAAATCCGAGAAGAGTTTCTTTCCGGCAAGCTTTAAATCTCATGTAGCTTCTGGAAGTGAAACTAAAATAGTTATTTCCCATAGATTGGTGTCTAACAGAATTTTTACAATGGCTAACTTATGGCCTCAGTTCATCGAACAAAGCAACTGCTCTTTTGTATCACGAAAACTGGTTGATTGATTCTTGTTTTAACCATAGTTTCAGCACACAGAGTACTGGTAACTACTTCCTACGACCATGCCTACTAAGTGATGTTAGTATTCCAAATTGGTCGGTGATACGTGCGTTCATGCCTAAAAATACATCAATATATAAGAAAATAGTTACAATATCTGAAATATTTGCGAGAATAATATTTATCTACTTACAATGAAATAGAAAAGAAGGTATACACTATAATCTCTCTTTCCTCGTGACCAGCTGATCATGTCTAATTCCTACCTGTGTAATGCGATTCGAAAGAAAAGTTCACTCTTATGATTAGTGTAAATTACTTTTATTAGTATTGTTTATATTTGAAGCAGAAGAGATCAAGGTGTCATTCATAGATATTTACGATAGTAAAATAATTGTACTGCTAATGGAGTTACGTAAAAGAATCGCTTTGTCACGACCATATTAGTAGATTGTTTTCAGTAGCTAACAAGCCAGTTGCGTGTGTTCTTGTAAAATCTAGTACTATGTACTGAAATGAGTTAGTTGCTGTTTTCGAGACTAAACTGTTGGCATTCACATTATTGTACGTAATATTTCGTGTATGTAAGCTGTTACTATCGTTTAATATACAAATTAAAATGAGCTGAAGAGAAAATCATGGGAAAGTTTACTCCCCCCCGCCCAAAATAAATAAATAAATAAATTCACGTTGAAATCAAGTAACTTATGGAAATAGCAAAGTCGAAAATGTAAATGAAATTTCGCCGAATATTTCAAACATGAAAAATTTTACCTGTAACGTAGATCCTGTGCAGATAATGGTGAAAGGTCTTAAAGATCGATATTTTATATGTTCTCCTACAAAAGAAATACAACTTTTTGAAAAGGGAAAATAGTGAATTAATTATTACAACCAGAGATTATGTCAAAACTAACTCAGATAACATAATTACGTCAAGTAAGTAAATTTGTCATGATCATGGACATCCATTCTGAGGTAATACTACCTTTGTTTGAAATTAATGCGAACCAGCGAAAACAAAGAGATTTTTTCAGCACCTAGTGAGAATTTCGATTGTAGTATCGTCCCAGAGCAAAGATCTTACATTAACAGTAAGTAGTGCTACAGCTAAAAGGTGGCGTAATCCGGTGCACCTGTTATCAAACAACGTGGCAAAATTAAACTACGGACGGTTGTGACTTGCAAAGGAACGGACACGACTAAACAACACAATGTATACGCTACACAACGTAGCAATATCTATGGAGTGACCATGGTGAAATGCGCCTGTCGCAAACATCAAACTGCAACTGTGACTCGAGTTTCGCACAGCACTATTTAATTACATTATGTGAATGATTGTTGCTGCTACGGATGCCAATCGAACTACATCAAAAGAGAAGAAGTTACTATTCGTAGGTAAGTAGAGAGGATATAAAATGAAGACTGGCAATGGCAAGGATAGCATTTCTGAAGAAGAGAAATCTGCTAATATCTAATATAGATTTAAGCGTTAGGAAGTCTTTTCTAAAGGTATTTGTCTGGAGTGTAGCCATGTATGCAATGGAAACATGTACAACGAAGAGTCTAGATAAAAAGAGAATAGAATCTATCGAAATGTGGTGCTACGGAATAATGATGAAGATTAGATGGGTCGATCATGTGACTAATAAGGAAGTACTGAATAGATTTGGGGAAAAAAGATATTTGCGGCACAACTTGACCAAAAGAAGGTATCGGTTGATAAGACACATTCTGATACGTCAAGGGATCACCAATTTAGTATATGAGGGAAGTGACTGTGCGTATGGGGAGGGATGGGAAGAGGGGAGGGGTTCAAAATCGTAGAGGCTGACCAAGACATGTCTACAGTAAGCAGATTCAGAAACATGTAGGTTGCAGAAGTTATTCGGAAATGAAGACACTCGCTCAGGCTAGAGTAGCAAGGAGAACTGCATAAAACCAGTCTTCGCAATGATGAACACAACAACAACAACAACATATAATAAGAGGCGCTTTATGCTTCGAAAAACATGCAGGCATAGCGTAATAAAGAGGTAATATCGTATGTTGAGTGGTACTCAAGTAAATAAATTAGTGAAATCAAAGTGAACTAGAAATTAGAATATAAATGAAAAACTTGGTTTAGTTAAGAGAGTTACATACTCGCAAACAGCGGGCCGAACAGCAGAACAGAAAAAACAATGACCGTGGAGTCAGCGAGTTCCACATAAGCGGGCGCTGTCGATTCAGCCGCCAGGGCATCGCCCGACCGGCTCACGTGTTTCTCAGCCGTTACGTGTGATCACAGGCCCTCGCCTACATTCCAAGAGCCAATGACCGACGTTAAGAAGATTATTCGAGAAGGTTTTCAACGTGACAGACGAGGCAATGACCGTGAAGTCGTTCACCTCGAGTAAACTGAAGTGAATAAATACGCAAGACGCAGTGGGCCAGAGAGATGCAGATGAAGCCGGAGACATACGAAGACAGAGACGGGGGCGGAGACGAAGACGAAGAAGACGAAGAAGTTTTCAGTCAGTTTCGGTGCTGAAGACTGTCATGTAAGAAGAGTCTGCATCATGCACAGACGAACCAAGTCCGCCGCTGTAATGGAATAGCGAGCAGAAGCCGCAGCGCCAGAAGACAGAAGTTAAAAGGTATTTGAAGTCTGACTTTTACGTACCCGGGTGACTCGTGAGGACGGGAAGGAGACGGCCTCACATCAGCAGTCACCTGTGAGCTGGGATGAAGACCTGACAGCCGAAGACTGGCAAGCGGGAGTCCGTGGTTCGAGTCCGGGACACTGGCCTTGCCCCGCCGCGCCGCTCCGCTGGTCGACGCACAACACACGCGGCCGCTTAGAGAAGAAAAACGCTGGGACGCCACATCCAAGGTATCACCAGCCGATGCACGACTTCGCTCGCAATAATTAAACCGGCCACCTCGCGCCGAGCGTCTCCCGTCAGCTGGGCGAGACGGGGACACGAGATACACACCGCTACGTGTAATCAGACGCCGCCGCCGCCGCCGCCGCCGCCGCCGCTGCCGCAGCAGAAGACTTCACAAACGACACAGCTGCCGCTCTCCGAACCAGAACATCCCGTAAGATACAGTTGTACAAATCTTCAATAAAAGTTATCTTATGTAAAAATGATGTTTCATTCGACCTCATACCCGAGCCAAGGAAGAACCCACCCTGCCCACATGTTGTTAAGAGAGAAAAGTTAATTTATTTAATATTTTCACCCTGACAGAATGCTTTAGAATGCTCATCCTGACAATTGACTTGCATCAAAAGAGAAAACCCAGTTACATTTAGTGACAGAAGTGCCACATTTAGTATCACAACTGTTACATTTGGTATCAGAAGCCATTATAGTTGTTACATTTGGTGTCAGAGAAAAAACCCTTGGCTCAATATGAGGTGTGAATGACAGTCACTAAAGGTCCACAGTTAGTATTGTTTAATGTGTGAAAGGATAGAGTTTTGCATAGCAGTCGTAATATTTTCTTTATTTAGAAATGTATTCTCTCTCATAATTTTAAGAGTTTGTCGAAAATATTTATACATCTTTTGAATTCAGTGTGGTAATATTGTGTAACTGATAGTTTGTAAAACGATGACACGAAATCGTACAAAGTCAGAGTCAGCACCACAAGCGGTTTCTACTGAGGAAGCTATTAAGATCTTAGTTAATCAAATAGCACAGCTTAAAAATGATAATAATATATTGTTTAAACAGTTGAGTGAGGTTAGGCAAACCAGTTCAATCCCTCCCACCCTAGATTCCTCAGCAGCAGCCTTGGTAACTCCTTTTTCAGGTAAACCTGGCGAAGACTTAACAGCCTTTTTTGATGATTTAGTAGCAGCTGCAAAGTTAGGATCGTGGTCAGATGAACAGCTCTTACAAATGACAAAGTTACGATTGACAGGAGAGGCTAAAGCACACGTCTTATACCATGAAGAATTACGGAATGCTCCAACATTTGAGGAATTGAAGAAAGGATTGCTTAAACGTTTTCAAAAACAGAACAGCTGTAGATTTTATAGGGAACAGTTAAACACTATCACTCAGAGGCAAAACGAGTCGTTAGAAAGCTTTGTAGATAGGATTAGAAAAGTTAATATTAACACCTATCAGTTGACAACTAGTGATGAAGCAAATAAAGTTATTTTACAAGAGGCAGAAAATAGAGCTCTGGATACATTTTTACGTGGGTTACCTCCTGAAACGTCCCGTCGTGTCAGGGCAGAGTTTCCTAAAAATTTAGCGGAAGCTGTATCTGTGGCGACAGCTTTCGAAGAAATAGACATTGCCACCAGATACAAGGAGAAGCGAAATGTATTTTCAGCAGGAGTACGATGTTTTAGGTGCGATCGACAGGGCCATATAGCAAAAAACTGCAGACAACCTCAATGCACTAATTGTCAAAGAATAGGTCACACATTCAAGGAATGCAGGTCTAAGAAAGTTTTTGGAAATAGAAATCAGTTAAACTCAAACGGGAATGTCGGAGCCGCCGCCAGGCGTTCCCAATAAAATTTCATGCCATTAAGGCGAATGTGAAGGCGGAATGCTGGTTATCTGCTACCATACAGGATAAAGAGGCAAAGATACTAGTGGATACAGGCGCAAACGTATCAATAGTAAGTAATAAATGTATTGGAGAAAAGAAATATGACCCTCCGAGGTATAGATTGAGTGGAGTAGGAGGAGGTACAGTGAAGTCATTAGGATGTACATCACTGATTTTCTATATTCACGGTGTACAATTTAAGGAAGATGTAGAAGTGGTAACAAAGGTAACTGACGGGTACGACGCGATCCTAGGACTGGATTTCCTGAATAAACATCACGCTAAAATTGACCTCAGACAGCAAACTGTAGAACTTAGCGAAATAGTGTTTCAGCTAGGTGACACCGCTGCAAAGGGCCCGCTGCCGCAAGATTTCCCTAACCGGAAGGCGAAATCCACTATACTGCGTGCAACGTCCTTGAAGGTTGATTCGCGGGATCAGATACCATCTGGCTCAGGAAAACTTTTCTGGATGACCATTGACTCCGAAGTACCTACAGATACAGTATGTCTAATAGAGCCATTAGAGGAAAATGAGGAATTAGATGTATCACATTGTTTTGTACGTAGAAGTGTTGTACGGGTTCAAGACGTTGAGGGAGAAAGAAAAGTACCGGTACATATTGACAATTTCGGAGTGGAGGACAAAGAGTTGCATAAGGGAATATTAGTAGCTACAGTCAGTACTTTTGAAGAAGAAGATTTCATTTGGACAGATATTAATGATGGTCAGAAACCAGACGCCTATAAAACCGCATTACGCCAGAAGATTGAGCATTTGAAAGGAAATGATAGAGACACGATAGAAGCAGTTTTAGTTGAGTTTCAAGATTTATTTAATGCAGAAGGTCCACTGCCAGCAACAGATATCACACAGCATAGGATCCCAACAGGAAATAGCCCCCCAGTTTATAGGAAGCCTTATAGAGTTGCGCATCACTTACAGCCAGTACTGGATGAATTTATAGAACAGCATCTAAAAGATGGAATTATAGAATATTCTGATTCACCTTATAATTCAAATATCGTAATTATTCCAAAGAAGTCTCCCGACGGAACGAAACGATATAGATTTTGTTGTGACTACAGACACCTTAACAAACAAACTATCTCAGATGTTTATCCTCTTCCAAACATTACAGATATCATTGACAGTTTGGGTAACAGTAAATACTTTTCAACAATCGATCTACGCAGCGGATATTATCAATTGGAAGTTGCTCCTGAAGATAGGCATAAAACAGCATTTTCTACCCCTGGAGGCCACTGGCAATTTAAAAGAATGCCTTTCGGTTTGAAAAACGCACCAGCAACTTTTCAAAGACTACTCGATGGAGTATTGCGAGGACTCAAAACTCAGCAATGTTGTGTATATCTAGACGATATTATTGTATTCTCCAAAGACATTAATGAACATGCTGTGCGTCTGCGTAATGTTTTTCAGAGACTTAGAAAAGCTAAATTAACATTAAATATGGAAAAATGTACTTTTGCATTGACAGAGGTGACATACCTAGGCCATGTCATTAGTGAAAAAGGAATTAAAACAGATCCTCGATTAATTTCGGCAGTTAAGGACTTCCCAACACCACAACGCGTTAAGGAAGTACAAAGTTTCATTGGTCTCGCATCGTACTACCGGAAATATGTTCAAAATTTCGCTGAAATTGCCCGACCCTTAACCCAATTATTGAAAAAGGGTGCAAAATTTCATTGGTCTGAAGATTGTGAATCAGCATTTCAAACCCTTAAAGATAAGTTAACACACAGTCCAGTATTAGCCTACCCAGATTATAATAAAGAATTTATTTTATCCTGTGACGCAAGTGGTCATTCAGTAGGAGTTGTTTTGAGTCAGAATATTAATGGCGCGGAACACCCCATAGCCTACGCTTCGAGACAACTAACAACGGCAGAAAGAAATTATTCCACAACGGAGAAAGAATTGTTAAGTGTTATTTATGGTATCAAATACTTTAAATGCTACTTGTATGGTAGGAAATTCAAGGTCATTACAGACCACGCAGCTTTAAAATGGTTGCTTGGGTTAAAGGATCCATCTAGTCGTCTCACCCGTTGGGCTCTATGTCTTTCCGAAATGGATTTCGAAGTTATTCATAAACCGGGCAAAAAACACACGAATGCAGATTGCCTAAGTCGGAAAATAGCACTTTTGGAAGCAACAGGCCGAGATACTGAGGACTGGAGAAAGGCACAAGATGAGGATACAGAATGCAAAAAATTCGCAACTCAAAAACAATTTTGCTTTGAAGATGGTGTGTTATGCCGTAAAACAAAACTTGGACCGCGAATTGTTGTTCCCCAACACCTTAGACAAGAAATAATGGCAGAGGCCCACGATCATATCCTTGCAGGACACGGTGGACAGCGGACAACCGAAAGACGTGTAGCAGAGCGATTTTGGTGGCAAACCAGAAAGCAGGATGTTGCGCAGTACGTTCGTAATTGCATTGCGTGCGCACAACGAGCTGAACTTTCTCGTTCAAAAATGCCCTTACAGAGGCTCCCTGAGGCTTCATGTCCATATCAAATCTGTGGAATCGATCTCTACGGGCCATTTCATAAAACACCTGCTGGTAATAAGTATGTCCTTACAATTATAGATCATTTTTCACGCTATCTAGCTATGGTGAGTCTCCCAGATCAGCAAGCAAATACAGTTGCCCAAGCTTTAGTTAACAACTGGATACTTAAATTTGGCGTACCTGAAGTTATTATCACAGATCAGGGATCTAATTTTATGTCTGAACTAATGAAACAGCTATGCCACTTACTAAAAATACGTAAATTACGCACAACTCCGTTACACCCTCAGTGCAACGGGCGCACAGAAAGAGTTCATCGGACAATTGGCAAGATGCTTAGTTATTATATTAACGAACAACATTCCAATTGGGATACGTATTTACCAATAATCGTGTCGGTATACAACGCCAAAACGCATGAAGCAACTGGCATGTCACCTTATGAAGTGGTCTATGGGAGAAAAATGCCGTCCCCTTTTGATGTAATCAGGCAGAAAAACGGAAAAGTCGGAGAAACAGTAAGAGATTTCAGCCGAATGATGAAGGATGTATGGAAAAAGGTTCAAAAATCTAATACAAAGGCTTTGGAACGACAGGAAAGATTAGGTAATACCCACGCTAAATATCCAAATTACAAAATCGGTCAGTGGGTTATGCTTTCAACTCCTTACGTTGCTAAAGGAAAAACGAAGAAATTTGTAACAAACTACAGAGGTCCTTATCAAATTATTGAGATCACGTCACCAGTCAACGTTAAATTGCAACTGCCCACCCGAACTACCATTGTCCATGCAAGTCGTTTAAAACCTTTTAAGGGCGCTCCAGATGTAATTCCTTCAACAATAGTGTCTGCTTTTCCGAAGGGTGGAGGAAGTTCCCGTAAAGAAAAAAGAGTGGCCACGCAAGCACAACATACAGACATGGCACCATACAATCTTCGACCAAGAGTGCGAATGTCCTAGTTGAATCTTAGTAGACTGTGGACAGTATAAAAATGTACATAATTAATAATGATAATGGTTTATTTTTTAAGAAAAAAAAGAGGTTGAACGTAGATTGATGTAGATCTTGTAGTTAACAATATATTCATTCTTTCCTTTGTTTTTGTTTTTACTAACCATGTTGTTTGCTTTTTTCAGAAGACGCCATGCAAGCATTTCCTACACAAAACCTGTCCTACCTCAATGACTCCCTTGACAGTTCCCTTCTGAAGTCATTAGATACGTTCATAAACTCACAGCAGGGCAAAATTGATGCCAATGTTATGATGCAACATGTTTTAAAGTTAAAAGGTGAACGCAAAACTAAAATTATAATGCTAGGAACGGGTATATCTGGAACCTTTGTGTTGGTGTTTCTGCTTTGTACAGTTTTCATTTATTTAAGACGAAAAAATAAGCCAAATAATAATATACCACTTCATCAAATCCCTGTTAATTGGATACCACACTCTTAACTAGTGTACTGCAGTAGTTACTTTTGAGCATTAGTGTATTAATTTTGTTTATTGTACTTCATTCTTTACTACACAGTCGTATGTTAAAGTAAACAATTCTGTAGAATAAATATTCATGCATTCATATAGGTTTGATTAAACAGGTGTTGCTATGTAACTTTCTGAGTGAATAATCTTTTTTTTTTTGTTTATTCATTGTCACCAAGGTTGGTTACACTTATTATGACCATTTATTTGTGAACTATGTGATTCATGACCGTACAGTGCTTTTGTAAAGTGATAAAGTGTTTTCCACATACTTAATGTGAAGCGTGTGTAATATTCTAAGTCGAGAGTTTTCATTGTTTGTGCTTTTGTCGTGTGAAGAGTGGAGGAATGTTGAGTGGTAAATTCGAGGGCGAATTTCTCCGAAGGGTGGAGGAATGTTGAGTGGTACTCAAGTAAATAAATTAGTGAAATCAAAGTGAACTAGAAATTAGAATATAAATGAAAAACTTGGTTTAGTTAAGAGAGTTACATACTCGCAAACAGCGGGCCGAACAGCAGAACAGAAAAAACAATGACCGTGGAGTCAGCGAGTTCCACATAAGCGGGCGCTGTCGATTCAGCCGCCAGGGCATCGCCCGACCGGCTCACGTGTTTCTCAGCCGTTACGTGTGATCACAGGCCCTCGCCTACATTCCAAGAGCCAATGACCGACGTTAAGAAGATTATTCGAGAAGGTTTTCAACGTGACAGACGAGGCAATGACCGTGAAGTCGTTCACCTCGAGTAAACTGAAGTGAATAAATACGCAAGACGCAGTGGGCCAGAGAGATGCAGATGAAGCCGGAGACATACGAAGACAGAGACGGGGGCGGAGACGAAGACGAAGAAGACGAAGAAGTTTTCAGTCAGTTTCGGTGCTGAAGACTGTCATGTAAGAAGAGTCTGCATCATGCACAGACGAACCAAGTCCGCCGCTGTAATGGAATAGCGAGCAGAAGCCGCAGCGCCAGAAGACAGAAGTTAAAAGGTATTTGAAGTCTGACTTTTACGTACCCGGGTGACTCGTGAGGACGGGAAGGAGACGGCCTCACATCAGCAGTCACCTGTGAGCTGGGATGAAGACCTGACAGCCGAAGACTGGCAAGCGGGAGTCCGTGGTTCGAGTCCGGGACACTGGCCTTGCCCCGCCGCGCCGCTCCGCTGGTCGACGCACAACACACGCGGCCGCTTAGAGAAGAAAAACGCTGGGACGCCACATCCAAGGTATCACCAGCCGATGCACGACTTCGCTCGCAATAATTAAACCGGCCACCTCGCGCCGAGCGTCTCCCGTCAGCTGGGCGAGACGGGGACACGAGATACACACCGCTACGTGTAATCAGACGCCGCCGCCGCCGCCGCCGCCGCCGCCGCTGCCGCAGCAGAAGACTTCACAAACGACACAGCTGCCGCTCTCCGAACCAGAACATCCCGTAAGATACAGTTGTACAAATCTTCAATAAAAGTTATCTTATGTAAAAATGATGTTTCATTCGACCTCATACCCGAGCCAAGGAAGAACCCACCCTGCCCACATGTTGTTAAGAGAGAAAAGTTAATTTATTTAATATTTTCACCCTGACAGAATGCTTTAGAATGCTCATCCTGACAATTGACTTGCATCAAAAGAGAAAACCCAGTTACATTTAGTGACAGAAGTGCCACATTTAGTATCACAACTGTTACATTTGGTATCAGAAGCCATTATAGTCGTTACACGTACGACAAATTCTAGTGACTGCGAGGCCAAATATTTATGACGTAAGTGCTGGATTGAAAAAATTCGGTCGTGTGCGACTATGCTGCCGTCAATAATTTGAATGTATAGGCCTGCACATTTCGAACAATCTTCACATGCATATAAGATTTATATATAAAAGTCTGAGTAACTTCCTGTGTATAATATAGGTGTCCAAACGATTACACTTAGTTTAAAGTAGTTGAATACAGTTATCCAAACAATTATACTTACTTTAAAGCAGTTGCACCGGGACTCTATATTACTAGTACCTATGACACGAAGAAGGACTATGTACGGTTAATATTTTTATCACTCTAAGGATGAACGAAGAGTAAAAAGTTTGTGCCAGAAAGTAAACACGGAAATATTTCGTCTTTGAAAAGTATTTCAAAGGGCAATAATAGTTAACTATCTGCATGTCAGTGCTCAAAATTCGAGGTTTTTTTGGGACATTTGAGCTTTGGCGTACTAGGAATCCACTTCATAAATCCACCGCAGGGTAATTTACTAAAACAGAGACTCATCAACATGACGAAGTGCAATAGAAAACCTGAAAAATTTGCGCTGGATATTTATCTTTTCCTATGGCAAAAATATCTGTGAAAGTTATCACAAACAAGAAAACTGCCCTTGCATTTATTTATTCAAAGTCTCAAGTCAAGTTCATTCCAGATATAGAATGCTCATTACTACAATGTCTCAGAAATGCGTGTACGAAACTCAAGTAATTTTTAAACAGGGTCTGCCTGTACTAGCGATGTAATAACTTTCAACGTATACCAGAATGAAGGGCACGGCAGGAGGTAGTTTCCTCTGTACCAACTATTAGGGCTTCTCGTACGACTCACTTATGGAGTGCAGGAAGAATGATTGTTTAAGCGTCTCTGCGCACGCTGTAATTAGTCTAGCCTTATCTAGCCTATCCCTACAACAGCCATACGTAAAGAGTTGTAGTATAACCCTTAATTTGCAGCTACCTGCTAGCGCCAGCGAGTTGTAGTATAACCCTTAATTTGCAGCTACCTGCTAGCGCCAGCCAAATCAGTTTCTTCAGCGTCTTTGTGACTCCTTCCCACTGGCTCAACAAACCTGTGGCCATTCGTGCTGCACTTCTCTGTATATGTTCAATGTCCCCTGTTAATCCTATATGGTATGGTTCTCACACACTTGATCTATTATAACACTACCGTCCGCTACTGCTATACCATAACCTTAAAGTAGGAGGCAGGTCGTGAAATATAACTATATATTTAAAACAATTATGGTATAAAGCAACAGAGCAGTGTTACCCTCTGAGAGGAATTTTGTTATGTTGACCGAGTTGTACCTAACGGGGGTGGCTTATCGGAAATGAAAGTCAGAATGACGTAAATATTTGAACAGTAACAAACAAAATTTTTGCCTATCTGCACTGTTAAACGGATAAAGAAAACGGTCGCCAGCCTAATTAGGCAAGAGAATGATTAACACTCTTGTTCAAGAAAATAGTTATTAGTAGCTTTAACGGATAAACACAACCTATACGCGAGTGCAATGAACTCTTGACACATACATAAGTTTACGGTAAGATTGAAGCTAACAGCTAGAGCAGCACAAACTATTTGCAAAATATAACAGTTACCGAAACACACTATTACTTTCAGGGCTTGTTCAAACTGAATGGTCTTCATAACGTTACTATTAATATTCACTGCAGGATCATAAATTGTACATAGGTTAAGTCTCTCTCAGTTAAATACTTTACTATTTAAAATGAAAGTTAACTGGAATCCACTAACAGGTTGCTTCTCACTCTCTTTTGAATAAGGAAATTATGGTTTTCATGAATAGTGGTCTTCCCGTTACTTGTTACCTAGCATTAGCACAATAGACAAACTGTGGATCCTGTTATACTATTAATATGCACTTCCAATACACAAGAGACAAACACTTAGCAATCATGAACATATAATTTTCTACTATTGCAGTTTTCCACTTTTACTACAGTGAAACACAATGTTGACAAATTTGCAAGAAACTGACTCACCTTTATAATTTACTATAGGCAGCACTAAGATCATTAACCAAGCAAAACTTTATAAGCCTCAATTTTAAGAACTTTAATTTATAAAAGAAACAGCAAATTGTCTTTATTACCACAGTCTTCTACTTTCAAGTAAATGATTAAATAGGTGACTTTGAAACTTCACAAAACTACGTTTACTGCCTCCCACAATTTCACTAAATCCACAGTAAATATGAATATTCCCTTCCCATCAAAGATCAAACAACATTATGTAATTAACTGTCTAACTTTGAGGCTTTCATTTTTTCCACAAAATAGGACACTCGGTAATCATAATTCAAATGGAGAGGAACCTGAGAGGTGTTGTGATAGGGAAAAAGGTAGCTACATAAATTCAGTTATTAGTTACCTTATATTTGTGCACACTAAATCACCCAATAAGCTGATCCTTCACTGTACATTATTATAGTACTCCTTTACATTGATTGCGCAATGTGGTGGCAACTGCATGTTGGTAGGCGGATTTGCAGACAGAATTGCTGGACTCTGGCGCTTCTTGGAGGCGATGATGAATACCAATTCCAGAATCGTTCCAGTTATTTATCCATCCATCCGAGGCATTGGAAAGTGGCAGAAAAAGCCTCTCTCGGAACCAGCACAATATGCAACATTTACATGGCAGTGCACAGTTTGGTAGCTCGTCCCGGACTGACTCTTGTTCCACCTTTTCTACTTAGGCCAACCACAATTTGCGCGCGCTACACAGTTCCATTCCCGAGGGGAACGACTACACCTTTTTCATACAAACTAACTAAGAATCCTAAGTGAAGGTCAGCAGTTTACAAAAAAGCAAACAATTATTTTAAACAAAACATAACATTTGCACATATTGACATTTCTACAAAAAATTATTCACACAGAAATTACAATTATATATAGTAAGTTTTGTTCCCTCCAAATGGGACAAAGAATTTAAATGACAGATATACTACATTGCATAGAATCAGATCATGAAATCAAGGTTTTAACAAAGAAAGGAGTATACAATTTTGTGTTATCTATTCAATCAAACACATTTACAGAAGCTCAACGATGTAACATTAAATATAACAAAAGCAAAATAAATCAGTAGAGTATTAGAGATATGGTGTTACACTATATTCTGGGGTGCGTCGCACCAGTGATTTGTAAGCAGTCTCGTTTGTAGACCGATTACATTTCACTAGTATCCTAAAACTGAACCGAAGTCTGCTATCTGTTTTACCTATGACTGAGCCTATACGTTCGTTTTGTTTCGTATGTCTACAGCAGAGCAACAGAGGCAATGTACTACATCTCAGGTTAACGAAACTATGTGACAGTGGCCTTCTTTTACTTTCGTCAGCCGCCCGGGGTAGCCGTACGGTCTCAGGCGCCTTGCTGCGGTTCACTCGGCTCCCCCCGTCGGAGGTTCGAGTCCTCCCTTGGGCATGGGTGTGTGTGTGTCATCCTTAGTGTAAGTTAGTTTAAGTTAAATTAAGTAGTGTGTGAGCCTAGGGACCGATGACCTCAGCAGTTTTGTCCCATAGAACTTACCCCAAATTTCAATTTTTTACTTTCGTGATTGAAAGATTCATTTCCGGTTGAAAGCTGAAATAATTTGCAAAAATTAATGCGTAATTTTTGAGAGTATTTATAGCATGATCTTCCTCTGTTAGAAATTTGCATTCTACGTGTCGTGACATTTCTTTGACCCCCACTGAGGAGGATATTCCGATGGTAATTGCCCTTTCGCTTATTGCAGGGAATCTTGTTTCCCTTCCAGACACGTACAACGTTTTCATTTTCTCGAAAGTCTCGTTTCCTTAATCGTATTTTCCAGTGAACCCACTGACTGATAACGTAAACACTCCTCTATAGATTCTGGAATTACGGATTAGGCTACTGGATTTAAGTTTCCACAATCAATGTCGACGAGTGAAGGAAAAACAGTAATGTTGGACTGAGCAGGAAGTAATTTGTTTTCTTTTTATAATTAGAGAGAAACACATCTCTATTATATGAAAAGAGATTCAAATGATTATAAATTTCATCAATTAGTAAAATCTATCTGACAACAACCTCAGCAGGTGGTTAATTTATGAACTGCTATCCTTAATCTCTCTTTTACTGCGAAAGGCTCTTATAAACAATCAGTCGGTGTTGACGGAATACTCATTAAGTCTGTAAATAGGAGTAGGCATGAGTCTTTAGTTACTCGAAAGTTTTCTATCCATTCCGAGTCTTCAAAGTAATATAGATCAATAACGTTTCACCAGCCATCACTTTGCGATATTTTCCATAACGAATGTGAACTACGTGTGTTCCATAATGCAGTTTTTCACGCAATAATTGCAATGGATAGCATTTTCAAACGTCTCTTCTTCAACAATCGTCCCCTCCCCCTCCTCACTCGTAACGAAATGGAAGTCCCTCTTTATTACAGATGTTAGGAAGTTACTGGTGAGCTCACTCGTAGTGCTGAGCAAGTCGGAACAGCTGATTAACGGACATCATTCCGTTTTCCGACCGTCAGTTGTTTTACTCGAATGGTGTTTGTAAAACAGTTGTACTATTTTCTCTGTACCACATAGCGCGTTATTCCTCCTTCCACCATACTTTTAATAAAGACAGAGTGCAATATCCTCACGGATGTCAGTGAACTCTCTAGGAGTCGCAAGATGTACCCGAAGAGACGTTTAAGAACTTACCCAAATCGTCTAATGCGTTAAGAATCGTGTTATTAACCGTCCCAAATTATGCGCGGTGTGGAAAATACACAAAATGCTAACATTTAGGAGATTAATCTGTTCCAGAGTTTTGGAATCTTGTAAAGGTTCGAAAATATCAGAATGCGTTAAGACACATTCCTATTCCGCAGACAGAATATGCGAACTACTATTTATTTATTTGTCCATATAAATCTTTTTGCCAATACATATACTGTATACAAGATATTGGTCAGAAAAATTTTTTTTCTGCTGATTTTACAACTTGCAAACATACGTCACTTGCATTTTTATAACAAATTTGATCCATATACCGAATAATTACAAATTTGACCATGTACTGTACATTTGAAACTTATTTCTACAATTAAAAGTATGAATTGCATATTTTCATGCATAAAACACTGCGACATTGCAGTAGGTAGGCTATCACATACTTTTTGAAGTTTTGTAGGTCATGAACAGATTTTATATGTCTAGATAATCTGTTGTAAAATTTTGCTCCTGCTTTTTGGCACAATGTGACGTTCGGATGACCAACCTGTATATCACTGCCTGACCTGGTTCTGTAATTATCGACACTTTTGTTTTGAGGAAAAAAGATTTCTTTTGACGGTATTCTTTTCCTGCCGTGCTTATGATTTCCAATACATAAATGCAGGAAAGGGGTGAGATTTTTCGGTCTTTAAAGAAAGGTTTGCACGGTTTCCTGTTGCTTGCTTGTTTCGTTATTCTTATGATTGCCCTTTTTTCTGAAAACCGTTTTGGCCTGGTGTAGATTTCCCTAGAAAATGATATTGTGCCCCAGTAATGAACGTACCAGAGCAAAATATGCGGCGCTAACTGTTTCAGAATATGTGTTATTGTAAATAACCCTTACCCCTGGTGTGAAACTGTCTGTTTAGTTGATCGATAAATGACACATAATACAGTTTCTGAGTTCGCCCACGTCACGAGTAAATTACAGTTCAGAATAACCGTGCTTTTACTCTTCTTAGCGGACTTCTTTTCCTCTGCAGTGTCTTCACTGCTAGAGGCTGAAAGAGACATATAATCGTTGTTAAGTGTACGTACTGCCGAGAATATTTCTTCATTTAGTACCAGTATACTAAAGCCTCTTATACATCGACAACTAACTCACATCAAATATGTGTAATAAAATAATATTGCAATTGATGGTTTGGTTGCAGATGTCTTGTCTCATTAGACAGTACAACGTGAATATATTTTGAGAGATGAAACGTCAGAGAAAGTATGTCAGAGTGACAGCTGAAGAACTTCTTTTGGTTTTGCTTCTGTTGTGAGCGCCGTTCTTTCATGATCGCAACACACCTCCCAGCTGCGACGTCTGAAAACAAGTGACCCACAGAAGGTGGAGGCGCTAAACTCATCGTCCTACCTTGCAGATGTGCTGCGCCCACGTACCTCGTATTACCTGCACATTATAATAGACAATTTCTCCCGCAATATGCTCTCCGAAACGTAACTGTCAATAAAAATAAGTATTAACATTACAACATATTCCGCGTGTAACAGAGTGTATAACTCAGCATTTTTCGTTAAATGATATGTTACACTTCACTACGTAGCTCATTTTTGCCAGTTTTGAATTTCGGGACGTGATGTGAGTGCTCCAGTTAAGATTTTCTTGAATATGACTTCCAAGAAATCTATTTCAATAATAACACTAATGTTATCCTTATCCATACATATTATTGCTTGAGCTGCATTTTTATTATAATCTGTGCGGAAATTCAGGAGTACTGTTTTCTGGGGACTTACTATGCCCGATTTTTGTAAATCATTCGGACTCTTCTCTCGTAATGTCTTTTCATTTCCACCAATGAATAGACTGGTGTCATCTTGAAACACTACTGGTTTTGAATCCGTAACGTGTACTAGGAAATCGTTAGTATATGTACCAAAAAAAGAAATGGACCTAAAATTTAGACCTGTGGAACACCATGATTTAGTACACATGGTTCTGAAAGGTGTACCTGTAGTTCATTTAATTCTACGTCTTTTATTTCAGTTACCTGAGAGCGATATTCCAAATAGATTTAATCCATTGATTTGGTAGGCCTATTACACCGTATCGTTCAAGCATTCTGAGGAGCACAGAATGATCAGTCACGTCATGCGCTTTTGTTAAGTCCACGGATAACACAGCTTTTTCTGTGATTCTTCACTGCGTTTCAGATACGATTTGTCAGGTTTTAAAGTGGTTGTTTAAGTTGAGTGCTGTGGCCTGAAACTATGTCGACATCTATAAATAATATTATTCATATATTTTATAAATATTAACTACATCGAGCCAATGGCGGTTACTGTTAGTGCCACATTGCTGCTTCTCCAGGGTTTCCAGGGCACTCCTTGAGTCCTGGTCGACGTATCTAGCAGAAGCAGCAACTGCGGATCTAACGAACAGTGCAGCTCCACCATTTCCGTCGTATCTCTCGTCCCGAAAAATGTGGAAACCGCTTCGTGACTGTGGATCTGTGCGGCTGAGCCTGCAGAGCTGGCAAGGCTGCTAAGACTGCACTGCTTCGGCATACGGCCTCTGTGAGGTAGCCGTCTCGGCTTCCACGGCGGTTCTAGGCGCTTCAGTCCGGAACCGCGCTGCTGTTACGGTCACAGGTTCTAAACCTGCCTCGGGCATGGATGTGTGTGATGTCCTTAGGTTAGTTAGGTTTAACTAGTTCTAAGTTATAGGGGACTGATGACCTTAGAAGTTAAGTCCCATAGTGCTCAGAGCCATTTGAACAATTTTTGAGCTTCCGCGGAAATGACGCCTCGCCTGGTCGCTACTTCCTCTGTGTACCTCTGGCGCGCGTCCCCTGGGCACACCCTGTCCGCCGCCTCGTGCGCTTTGCTGCAGTGTACATAAAGCGGCTGGGTGGACGGGCAGTCGGCTGGCGCGTCATTTCCACCTCAGCTGGCGCGTCTTGTGGCAGAGCGGCACTGTCCGCTTATACGATTTGAGAGGTGGCATGAGCCCCCTCTCATATTTCTATCGTACTATGAGTAATTAGATTTTCCTCTCTAATTGCATGCGGTGAAAAGTCGCTATTCCTTCACACGCGGACTTCCTACGCAGCGTTGGTCCGGTGACAGGCGGGCTCTGCTGAACTTGAAAGGGTTAAGCCGACGGGTGTGAGGGAGTCGAGTGGATGCTTTCCAGATGCCGACATTGTCATAAGAGCGGGAGCGACATGCCCACAGGGGTCTGACGGAGCGGCTGGGTTATAGATTCCGTTACTTCGCAGAAACTTAGTGAAAACACTTTCTGGCGGGCTACCAGCGAGGCATGGGAATGACTTGTGTTCCCAGGCAGTCTTGGCGGGCAAATTCCCGCGTTTTCTGCAAAATCATAGCCGGCCAGAGTGACCGAGCGGTTCTAGGCGCTACAGTCTGGAACCGCGCGACCGCTACAGTCGCAAGTTTGAATCCTGCCTCGGGCATGGATGTGTGTGATGTCCTTAGGTTAGTTAGGTTCAAGTAGTTCTAAGTTCTAGGGGACTGATGACCTTAGAAGTTGAGTCCCATAGTGCTCAGAGCCATTTTTTTGCAAAATCATAACTGTAATTGGCTTGCTCAGGGGATAGCTCCGTGACGTAGCAAAATCGGCGCAGAAATTGGCGCCAAGTATCTCCAGTGGTGGAATAGTAGTGCGTCGCAATAGAGTGGAATTTTCCGCCGGTTTTCGAGTTGCTGATTGGAACGTTTAACTGCGGCCACTGTCGTAGGGGCGGGAATGTACTGTGTTCGGCTTGTATGGGTGCTCTTGAGGGGATCGGCTCTCGGTTTTCAGTCGGAGTAGGTTAGAAGACTGAGCTCTCGCTGCTCTGGACAGCCTGCCTTCCATTGGCTGTCTAATATACTTTCATTTAATTGTAACTGTTTGACGAAGTTGCTGAAGTTTCGACTTCAACGAAACTTTCCGAGTACAGTTGGCAATTGAGCGTTCTGCGTACAAGCGGCCTATGTTGTCCGTCTTGAGCAGTTTTGGCTAAAGTTGACTGTACTGGAGTTACTGTGTGACTTCTCTTGTTAAAATCACTCACTATACCGTCAGTGATTGTGTAGCGAGTCTTCTTCCTCTCCCTGAGAGGCGTATTTGTGCTGCTAGCATGTCCTTAGTCTGGAACAACCAGACCAGGAGAATTTGTTTCGGGCTATACTCGCGACATTATCATCAGCACGACGTGACGTCGAAGCAACCAGTCATCGCCTCCGGTATGCCAGATCGTGTCCTTGCAGTTAAGAAGACAGCTTGGTAATGCACGTCCGTAGCACCGGCAGATTAGGGAATTTTTCCAGGTGATAATCAGAGCTCAGCGGAGCGCGCCTGTTCGTCTTTTCTAACTTTGTTCTGTCTTGGGTGTTCGTTGTCTGAGTTCTCACTTCTGTAGCAGCAATTAATGTTGGGTTGGCTGGGTGTTTCTCTTAAGATTTGAGTTGCAAGGAATTGGCTCCACATACCACTTCGTCATAAATGCCACAATCTAGTTTATTGACAACTTCACCTTCACAGCATTTATTTGAGTATCTAAATTGATCCAATTTGATGTATTGTAAATGTTTCATGTGTTGTTTATTATTTTGAGTTTAGTCATAATAAATCAAATTGTTATTCTGGACAGAACTTTCATTCTGTTAATCGGAAGAGCAACTCTTTCATTTCTCACTACGTTAATGAAACTTTCCTTTCTTTAATAAATTTCTATCAAATTAAATTATTGAAGGTGCCAAACTGTTTTGTACTCCACTTGCAGGGTCGATTACAGTCAGTTCGCGTTTCTTCTTAATCCAGGTGCAACAGCAAAAGTCGGAGTTAGAAAAGGGGGGCTTAGAGCATCATTTACATATGAAGATTCGAGAAGAATTTAGTGTTAAATACACTGCTAGCCCCGGCACCTCACAGATTAACAGTTCAAACGTTGCCCCACAGACGGGACATATCTACCGGGCGACGCATCCCGTGAATTGAAACAAAGTCTGTCAATACTTGCGAGTCTAGCTGAACCACACACGTGCCTAGTGGTGCGGCACTGGTAATTCCGTCCTTCATCACCTTTTTCGACGTGCGCCTAGCATGCAGGACGGTAAGGGTGAAACTGACATGCATGACTTCTTCCTCATTAAAGCAGTTGTCAACGTCTCTGATTACACCCTGGCGCGTAACGACGTCACTTGGTATATAGGCCACCTGCCGGTGAACTGAAAATGCCAAAGATTCTACGAGTAAGTTAGCTACTGTGGGAGAGCTAAGTTAAGTTTTGATTCTGTTCCGTCCTATTAATAAGATATTTGTAATGTCTTGCCTGCACTGTGAATTCGTCGTGTGCACAAGCTTTCCAGTTGCCATCGGATGCGGCATACTGACGTTTCCTGTACACCCTTCCACATATAGACAGAAAGGATCAATGCTGCCGTCTCGATAAGGGATACTTCTATTCATTGCACAAGCTGACCTATCGGAGGAAACAGCATTGTTTGTATCACGAGTTGGTGCAAAACTAGAAGAGCTTGGCAGGCGCAGATTCAGCGATGGGTCTACGTCTGCGGGGCTCTGTAATGACGAAGCCTTGTCTACTCGCTGCTGCGATAAGATGGCTTGTTTGGTTGTCGTACTGCTCCACGGCTAGTGTTCCTCGTTTGATGCTCACGCTCTGGACGGCACCCGAAGCAGCGGCGCCGGGCGAGGTTGCTGTGTCGCAGCTGGGATGACCACTGAGGACTCCCACGGCCTCCGGCACCGTTAAGTGTAGCGGCTGCTCACCTGCACGGTTGCCGGCAGAGGGTGGGGCAGCCGCCTCACCCGTGCAGGGGAAGGGTCGCGAGTCGTGCTCGGCAGAGATGGGTAGTTCGCGAACGAACGGGTGCGAAGGAACGGTTCACCAAGATGAACGAAAGGACCGAGGAACTAATTCCAAGGAACGATCGGTTCATAGTTCACTTCGGTCGCGACGGTCTACTTATAGTTCCTGGGAACGAGGAAAGATCGGTTCATAGTTCACTTCGGTCGCGGCGGTCTACTTATAGTTCCCGGGAACGAGGAACGATCGGTTCATAGTTCTCTAGTTCACTTCGGTCGCGGCGGTCACTTCGGCAGTTATCGTTCCAGCCTCGGTCGCGTGCTCGTCACAGTCTCGGTCTCCCTCCGCCGCACTCGTTCTTCGCATGACCACCTGTCTCAGTTCCACTGCCGACTGCTCCTAGTTAGTTCAGTATCCACTTGTTCGTTTCGTTCACTGCGCTCGCCTACTTTACATGTGTTCTAAACTGTTCTTGCACTTGGTTCTGGCTATTCAGCCTCCACGACCGGTAATCAAAAAGTATTTTATAGTTACGTAAATGACATACAAATTTCGTTGTATGTAATAGGTACGTCTTTTCAGGTAACAAAAGGGCATATCAGCTCACTTCATTATATCGATGAACAGCAGAAGACGTACTTATAACAAGGCAAATTTTTTTGTTATTCATATATTTTTTGGTTTCATCGACTTGATTTAGCAGCTAACTTTCAATAATTTGCTTGACTTTTAGTGTAAGAAAATTCATATAAAACGATTTTCGTGTATCTTTCATATACAAAACATTACATTTAGGAAGGCTCTAATTATTTTTAAGTTTGGTTGTTTCCAATTTGCATTACCTGCTAACTTGGTTTCTTGGAGGAAAAAAAAGTGGGTTGTGGGTCATTTTTGCTCAGTAGGAAAAGCGGTGCCTCTCCATTTGAAAAGACATAGATTGCCATTAAATCATATTTATTTATTAGAAACATTTGCTCAGAAGGAGCTTCCAAACCAAAAACTTTATTACTGCGAACTTAATTATTATTAGTATTGCTGCATTAACGTTAATAATGCAACATAAAAACCTAATTCTTACTGAGCATGTGACGCAAGTATGAGAAAACCACAATTTATTTATCTCTACGTCGCCTACGAACTCAGAGACGACGTGAAGTATATATAGGGTGTAAACGATTATTGTTTACAACGTAGCATAGCTATGTAGTGGAAGTCGAAACGAAGAATTTTACACAAGACAATTGTAGTCTATTAAGTTGGGAAACAGCCACCAACAGGTTTACAAGACTACATGTGCACGTCGCGTGTGATTTTCATGTTCTCTTCTCCAGCTCTCTACACATCGTCATCGATTGTTTCGCCACTGTTGCTTGCATTAGCTTGTTATCTCTTCACTGCAAAATTATTACACGTTTGTCTGTTTGTTGCATCTGCTCGTAACGGGCAACACATCGTCCGTAATTGGCGAGCAGTCTGTCCTCGGGGCCGGTTTTCCGTGCGCCACCCTATATTATTTCCCTGTGATCAGCCACACAAGGCTACGGTTTGCTAAACGACAGGTTCTGCAGAATCACAGAAATTACTTCTAAAAGTGTGTAAGAATTCCGTAATGAATAAAAACTCTATACTCCACGGGGGAGGCAAGTGCCCCCTCTTGGTGCCCTCCATCCTTCAGTCACCTACACTACTAGTTTTCAGTTTTTCATGAGAACCATATACCAAGCACAAATGAAAACGATCAGCAGTGAACTAGTTCTCAAGGATGAACGAACGAGAGTTTGCCCATCTCTAGTGCTCGGGTAGCTCAGTTGACTGGGCGCCTGCCCGCGAAAGGCAAATGTCTCGAGTCTCGGACCGGCGCGCGGCTTTGATCCGGCCATCCTGATTCAGATTTCTCGTTCAAAAATGGTTCAAATGGCTCTGAGCACTATGGGACATAACTTCTGAGGTCATCAGTCGCCTAGAACTTAGAACTAATTACACCTAACTAACCTAAGGACATCACACACATCCATGCCCGAGGCAGGATTCGAACCTGCGACCGTAGTAGTCGCTCGGCTCCAGACTGAAGCGCCTAGAACCGCACGGCCACTCCGGCCGGCAGATTTCTCGTGATTTCCCTACATCGCTTTAGGCAAACTCCGGGATGGTTCTTTTGAAACGGCACGGTGGACTTCCTCCCCCATCCTTCCCTAATCCGATGTGACCGATGACCTCGCTGTTTGGTCCCCTCCCCCGAATCAACCAACCAAAGTATTTCGTCAAAAATTTCCACTGAAAGTAAAAAAAAAGTCACCTACTAAATCAATTCGTCCTACTTTCTTTTAATAACAAGTTTACTCTTAGAGTGCGAACATTTTTCTGTTACTGACATGTTACATTCTGCACATTCCACACGTAATCTTTGCTGTGTTTACGTCCTTGGTCAACATTTAATGAATGCTATACTTGCACCTTTAAATAATGATAACTTTCACATTGTAAACAAAGACATCAAGTGTATAGCACATGTGTTACGCAACACTGACACTAGCAAGATTATGAAGTGTGCCACAATCATTTTTTACAACATGTGTGCTGTGTGTAGCTGAACAACGACATAGAAAACCACGTGGACCACAACAAAACAAATCGCCATCTACTGGAACGTAGGAAAGTAAACACGTATAGCCCGCATCTCGTGGTCGTGCGGTAGCGTTCTCGCTTCCCACGCCCGGGTTCCCGGGTTCGATTCCCGGCGGGGTCAGGGATTTTCTCTGCCTCGTGATGGCTGGGTGTTGTGTGCTGTCCTTAGGTTAGTTAGGTTTAAGTAGTTCTAAGTTCTAGGGAACTGATGACCACAGCAGTTGAGTCCCATAGTGCTCAGAGCCATTTTTTTAAACACATATATAAATAAATGCAAACACTTTAGCGTATTCTTATTAATATAACAACTTATAAAGTAACACTAAATACTCAAATGTTCTTGTGCACTGTGTGAGTACTGGCCTACAACCAGTTACAGCACTAAAATAAGACATTTAAAAAATATTTGTGTCTGGTTGTGTTATTCACCAACTAATAGTCTCTTTTATAAATAATGCACTGTGGTAGTAATTAAACATTATAAGTCTTTTATTTATGTACGTCTTTAGATTATGATCCTGAAGAGTGGGTAAAAAAATGTAACAAATTACATCAAAATTGTAAGGAGCTGTCGGAGGTGGTTCAAAATGGCTCTGAGTACTATGGGACTTACTTAAACCTAACTAACCTAAGGACATCACACACATCCATGCCCGAGGCAGGATTCAAACCTGCGACCGTGGCGGTCGCGCGGTTCCAGACTGTAGCGCCTAGAAACGCTCGACCACTCCGGCCGGCTCGGAGGTGGGCATTCATTGGAATGCTTATACAAAATTTCATGAAATCTTTAAATTTCAATGCACCCCTTCGAATTTCCCACAATTTTCTGCCACAAACTGTAATATCAAATAGTGTCATGTAATTCTCAACTGTAAGTTCAGATAATATTTACCGCCATTTTTAAATACGGTAACTCTGCTGCTGGTACTTCATAATGATCCTTTCACTGTGGTTTACAGACCTCGAATGATGAGGCTCAAGTAATTGGCCTAGGGAGGGAAGAAGGTAGAGGAAATTTTATTTTCTAATTTTTAAGTGTTCCAATTCTCTTAGATCAGTGAGAGCAGGTTTACCTTGATTTTGGTGTCAGAACCAGCACGGTGAATGCTTGTCCTTCATTTTCCCCCATTTTTATGTCGTACAAGTACCCTTAAGGTGCGGGTACTGGAAAGGGGGGGGGGGGTAGGCAGCAGATTACAGAGTGACCTTAAGATTACATCGGTATCTTGGCCGCGGAACCGTCACCCCATACTCTCACTTGCTCCGTCTTGCCTGGAATCTGGAGTACAGAGTTTTTATTCATATACTCAGTGAATCACCATCAATTCTCTGCGATGTAATAAGTTTTTTGTGTCACCTATGACATTTAGTTCTTATGCTATGCCATGTCTCTAAACTGAAGAACTCGTTTATATAAAAAATTGTAATTTTAGAGCCTTGGCCCCACCTGAAAAAATTTCTGCCGACGCCCGTGGTGCGTTATGCAGAGATGAAGGGACTTGCGCAGGAAAAGTAACGTAGAGGAGCTGCAGCAAACCAGTTTTTGGGCAGGAAACCACAACAACGACAACGAGGCAGCAATGGAGGGCATATGCGGTCGACTTCTGCAGACGGTGACGGCTGTTGGTGCAAAGTACCCTTCGCCACGCATTGTACAGTGTGTTGCAGAGTATATGTGCGTCTATTAGCAAACAACCACATAACCTCCATGGAAAACAGTTCAAAGTATAAGCGGACAAAAGTAGCAGCTAAGTTTAAATGAATATCATTTTCAGTCATCACTCAAGCAACATTAATGGAATTTTTGTCTTTAATTATTTTTATTGCTGTTTCATCACCCTTGTCCCATACGGGTGCCAAGAACATTTAAATTTTTTTTAAATGAAAGGAATGTATTTAAAAAGGCGGGAAATATAGATATATTTTTAAAATGATTGTAGAGGTGATTGTAATTGATGGTACAAAAAATAAATTTGCATTCTACATCTACATCTACATTTATACTCGGCAAGCCACCCAACTGTGTGTGGCGGAGGGCACTTTGTGCCACTGTCATTACCTCAATTTCCTGTTCCAGTCGCGTATGGTTCGCGGAAAGAACGGCTGCCGGAAAGCCTCCGTGCAAGCTCGAATCTCTCTAATTTTACACTCGTGATCTCCTCGGAAGGTATAAGTAGGGGGAAGCAATATATTCGATACCTCATCCAGAAACGCACCCTCTGGAAACCTGGACAGCAAGCTACACCGCGATGCAGAGCGTCTCTCTTGCAGAGTCTGCCACTTGAGTTTGCTAAACATCTCCGTAACGCTACCACGCTTACCAAATAACCTTGTGACGAAATGCGCCGCTCTTCTTTGGATCTTCTCTATCTCCTCTGTCAACCCGACCTGGTACGGATCCCACACTGATGAGCAATACTCAAGTTTAGGTCGAACGAGTGTTTTGTGAGCAACCTACCTTGTTAATGGACTACATTTTCTAAGGACTCTCCCAATGAATCTCAACCTGGCACCCGCCTTACCAACGATTACTTTTATATGATCATTGCACTTCAAATCGTTCCGCACGCATACTTCCAGATATTTTACAGAAGTAACTACTACCAGTGTTTGTTCCGCTATCATATAATCATACAATAAAGGATCCTTCTTTCTATGTATTCGCAATACATTACATTTGTCTATGTTAAGGGTCAGTTGCCACTCCCTGCAACAAGTGCCTATCCGCTGCAGATCTTCCTGCATTTCGTTGCAATTTTGTAATACTGCAACTTCTCTGTATACTACAGCATCATGCGCGAAAAGCCGCATGGAACTTCCGACACTATATATTAGGTCATTTTGTAATTTAAAACAATTTTCACACTCCTGGAAATGGAAAAAAGAACACATTGACACCGGTGTGTCAGACCCACCATACTTGCTCCGGACACTGCGAGAGGGCTGTACAAGCAATGATCACACGCACGGCACAGCGGACACACCAGGAACCGCGGTGTTGGCCGTCGAATGGCGCTAGCTGCGCAGCATTTGTGCACCGCCGCCGTCAGTGTCAGCCAGTTTGCCGTGGCATACGGAGCTCCATCGCAGTCTTTAATACTGGTAGCATGCCGCGACAGCGTGGACGTGAACCGTATGTGCAGTTGACGGACTTTGAGCGAGGGCGTATAGTGGGCATGCGGGAGGCCGGGTGGACGTACCGCCGAATTGCTCAACACGTGGGGCGTGAGGTCTCCACAGTACATCGATGTTGTCGCCAGTGGTCGCGCGGAAGGTGCACGTGCCCGTCGACCTGGGACCGGACCGCATCGACGCACGGATGCACGTCAAGACCGTAGGATCCTACGCAGTGCCGTAGGGGACCGCACCGCCACTTCCTAGCAAATTAGGGACACTGTTGCTCCTGGGGTATCGACGAGGACCATTCGCAACCGTCTCCATGAAGCTGGGCTACGGTCCCGCACACCGTTAGGCCGTCTTCCGCTCACGCCCCAACATCGTGCAGCCCGCCTCCAGTGGTGTCGCGACAGGCGTGAATGGAGGGACGAATGGAGACGTGTCGTCTTCAGCGATGAGAGTCGCTTCTGCCTTGGTGCCAATGATGGTCGTATGCGTGTTTGGCGCCGTGCAGGTGAGCGCCACAATCAGGACTGCATACGACCGAGGCACACAGGGCCAACACCCGGCATCATGGTGTGGGGAGCGATCTCCTACACTGGCCGTACACCACTGGTGATCGTCAAGGGGACACTGAATAGTGCACGGTACATCCAAACCGTCATCGAACCCATCGTTCTATCATTCCTAGACCGGCAAGGGAACTTGCTGTTCCAACAGGACAATGCACGTCCGCATGTATCCCGTGCCACCCAACGTGCTCTAGAAGGTGTAAGTCAACTACCCTGGCCAGCAAGATCTCCGGATCTGTCCCCCATTGAGCATGTTTGGGACTGGATGAAGCGTCATCTCACGTGGTCTGCACGTCCAGCACGAACGCTGGTCCAACTGAGGCGCCAGGTGGAAATGGCATGGCAAGCCGTTCCACAGGACTACATCCAGCATCTCTACGATCGTCTCCATGGGAGAATAGCAGCCTGCATTGCTGCGAAAGGTGGATATACACTGTACTAGTGCCGACATTGTGCATGCTCTGTTGCCTGTGTCTATGTGCCTGTGGTTCTGTCAGTGTGATCATGTGATGTATCTGACCCCAGGAATGTGTCAATAAAGTTTCCCCTTCCTGGGACAATGAATTCACGGTGTTCTTATTTCAATTTCCAGGAGTGTATTTCGAATAAAGTAAAAAGATGGCACAGAAGGTGAAGATCTTAAAGGAGAAGAACAGCACATTCACTGACAGTTGAAAGACGGTGCTGACAAGGGAACCTCCCCATCGCACCCCCCTCTGATTTAGTTATAAGCTGGCACAGTGGATAGGCCTTGAAAAACTGAACACAGATCAATCGAGAAAACAGGAAGAAGTTGTGTGGAACTATGAAAAAATAAGCAAAATATACAAACTGAGTAGTCCATGCGCAGGATAGGCAACATCAAGGATAATCTGAGCGTATGTGCGCCGTGGCCTCGTGGTTACCGTGAGCAGCTGCGGAACGAGAGGTCCTTGGTTCAAGTCTTCCTCGAGTTATAAGTTTACTTTCTTTATTTTCGTAAAGTTATGATCTGTCCGTTCGTTCATTGACGTCTCTGTTCACCGTAATAAGTTTAGTGCCTGTGTTTTGCGACCGCACCGCAAAACCGTGCGATTAGTCGACGAAAGGACGTGCCTCTTCAATGGGAACCGAAAACATTTGATCGCAAGGTCATAGGTCAACCGATTCCTCCACAGGAAAACACGTCTGATATATTCTATACGACACTGGTGACGGCATGTGCGTAACATGACAGGAATATGTTGTCGACCCACCTAACTTGTACACTTGGCGGATGGGTAAAAAGATTCTTCTACCTTTCCCGATCTAGGTTTTCTTCTGGATGTGATAATCACTCCCAAAAAAGGGATGAAAACATAAGACTTTGTGACACAAACTGAAAACAAAAAATTAAAATTTCCATTCAAGAGAAGACTTGAACCAAGGACCTGTCGTTCCGCAGCTACTCACGCTAACCACATGACCACGGCGCTCTTGAAGTCATGTTGTCCTGAATGTTGCTTATGTTGCGCATGGACTACTCAGTTCGTATATTTTGCTTAATTTTTCATAGTTCCACACAACTTCTTCCTGTTTTCTCGACTGATCTGTGTTCAGTTTTTCAAGGCCTATCGACTGTGCCAACTTAGAATTAAATCTGAGGGGGGTGCGATGGGGAGGTTCCCTTGTGAGAAAGGACAGATGAGAATGCCAAGTTTAGGTCTTCTGTACGGTGTTAGGGTGATTGTTTGAACAAAGAGTCACATGGTTTCTGGTGCGTGTCGAGGGGAGGGGCGAGGCTGAAGAGGTAAGAGAACAGAACGGACTGGGGAACTGGGAAGTCAGACCTGATAAGAAGAGTGGGCGTTGCTGTGAGGGAGGGAAAGTCAGGTGAAGTCCCTCAGAGGCAGGTTGTGAAGTGAGTGGAGGTGTAAGGCTGGTGGTGTGTGTCGATTCAGGCGCAACAGAGCGACTGGAAATTAGGGAGGAAAGGACAGGTGTCGGGTAGGCGAACAGTGCAGGATGTACGAAAGCGTCCAGTGTGAGCGAGGGGGGTTGCGAGTGGTGGTGCTTAAAGCATCCATGTGAGGTAAGGCTAGATGGGGTACACAGCGTGCGAATCGAAATCTGAAGCGGAAATTGTACCGCAGTGTTCGTGACAAGTGGAGTGGGAAAGTTGTGTACACCTGTCGCGGTGTGTTTGGTGTCCAGGCAGGGGCCGGCATGGGAAATGTCCGCCACGTGACAGGCTCGACTGGCGTGGGAACGGGTACCGCTGCTAGCCCCGCCCAGCCAGACCTAGGCAGGCCTAGCCTAGCGCGGCTGGCGTGCCCTGGACTCCGCCCACCCCGGGCTGGCCACGAATATGTACGGAGCGCTGAGTGGCGCTGCACGCCAGACGGCGAGGCGCGAGCGCTTCGCTGCCCGTACAACGCGGAAGCAGAGTCGAGGTCCGTCCGGCCTCCTCACACGCTGGCCTCGGAGGCCGGGCCTTGCCTTTCGCGTGAGCCCACAGGTGAGCACCTCGTTAGTAGTTCGACTTTTATCGACTCCATACTTTTGAAAGTCGCGAGCTCTATCTTCTTATCTCGTGTTTTCTACTGAAAATCTCGTGCTTGTACTCTTGTTAACTTTACTATTACAGAGATCGCCTAAACTTTTTTTTTAATTGGTCCTGTACGCAACAAATAACTTACTTGGTCTTTCCGCTGCCACTGCTTGATCTACTGCATTCCATTATTTAACAATAACATAAAAAACCTATTATTCATGCTGAGTGCAATGCATGTTCTGTATGGCGGCTCCTGCTGTTGCTGCGGCTGCTGCTGCTTACTACAACTACATATAATTCAACAGGAAGGGTTTGGTCAAATCTAATTCCCTTTTTTTTTTTTTAAAAAAAAAAAAGGAAAGCATATTCTGAAAGCGATTCTTTCTCATTCAGTTAACAAAACACTAGAAGCTCTTTGAACAATCGCTTCGTATGTAAATCTGCCTCCAGTGGCATTAAAGCAATATTAGAAATTAATCAAACTCTTGAGACAGACTGAAATACTTCACAGTTAAATGCACAGTGAAACAATTCCCTGACAATTAACAAAGAAATCAGTGACAAAAATCAATACTTAGTCTAACAATGGTTTCTCTTAAGAATTCAACTCCTATCATTATCAAACTTACCGTCTGCTGCTACGCACATACACAAACATTTTTCTTTAAATTAATAAGCGCGCTGCAAATTATAAAAAATATCAACTCACTACCAAATCCTGTGTCGCTGCTGGCGGACACGGCAGTACGGCAGCTCGGCGACGACTACTCGCCCAACACACGTGCGCACCACAGCAGGCGGGCTCCTACACTGGCCTCCTAACTGCCACTAATTAATCCGTGCGCTGCGAAGCGCGACAACAATATCTTAAGATTCCAGAGCTTGTGTATGCGCGCTGTAGCCAACCTTTACATCCTAAGAGAGTATTGCCAACTCTCACTTTCACAAACAACTGGTCTGCATTATACTTGACAAATAGAACCCGACAAGTTGTGACGAACATTTCGAACAGTGCTGCAAGGAGAGAAAATTACGATGTTCCACAGGGTCCAATCTATGGGACATTCCTATCCCCTACATGTGTGAATGACCTTCTCCTCAATACGCCTCAAGCAGACATATAGACACAAGGACTATAATTAATCCAGTTAGAGAGAAAATGACACAGGGAATTTTGTAACAATGTTTTTCAACGAATTATTAGCGGACGAAATAAAACAATTTGGACATGCTGAACAGACGGGTGGCCTTTGCGTTCCATTACGTTATACGCTGAAGCTTCAAAGGAACTGGTATAGGCACGCGTACTCAAATACAGAGATATGTAAACAGGCAGAATACGGAGGTGCGGTCGGCAACGCCTACATGAGACAACAAGTGTCTGGCGCAGTTGTTAGATCGGTTACTGCTGCTACAATGGCAGGTTATCAAGATTTCAGTGAGTTTGAACGTGGCATTATGGTCGGCGCACGAGCGATGGGACACAGCAACTCCGAGGTAGCGATGAAGTGGGGATTTTCCCGTACGACCATTTCACGAGTGTACAGTGAATATCAAGAATTCGGTAAAACTTCAAATCTCCAACGTCGCTGCGGCAAGAAAAAGTTCCTGCAAGAACGGGACCAACGACGACTGAAGAGAATCGTTCAGCGTGACAGAAGTGCAACCCTTCCGCAAATTGCTGCAGATTTTAATGCTGGGCCATCAACAAATGTCAGCGTGCGAACCATTCAATGAAAAATCATCGATATGGGCTTTAGGAGGCGTAGGCTGCACGACACAAAGCTTTACGCCTCTCCTCGGCCGGTCAACACCGGCATTGGACTGTTGATGATTGCAAACATGTTGCCTGGTCGGACGAATCTCGCGTAAAATTGTATCCAGCGGATGGACATGTAAGGGTATGGAGACAACCTCATGAATCCATGGACTCTGCATGTTAGCAGGGGACTGTTCAAGCTGGTAATGGTGTGGGGCGTGTGCAGTTGGAGTGATATGAGACCCGCGATACGTCTAGATTCGACCCTGACAGGTGACACGTAAGTAAGCATCCTGTCTGATCACCTGCATCCATTCATGTCCATTGTGCATTCCGACGGACTTGGGCAATTCCAGCAAGACAATGCGACCCCTCACAAGTCCAGAATTGCTGCAGAGTGGCTGCAGGAACACTCTTTTAAATTTAAACACTTCTGATTGCCACCAAACTCCCCAGACATGAACATTATTGAGCATATCTGGGATGCCATGCAACGTGCTCATCAGAAGAGATCTCCACCACCTCGTATTCTTATGGATTTCTGGACAGCCCTTCAGCATTCTTGGTGCCAGTTCCCTCCAGCACTACTTCAGACATTAGTCCAGTCAATGCCACGTCGTATTGCGGCACTTCTGCGTGCTCGCGGGGGCCCTACACTATATTAGGCATGTGTACCAGTTTCTTTGGCTCCTCGTGTAAAAGTCAGTGTCTTCGTCATATGTAACTCTATAAAAACTGATAACAAGTTTTCGCTTGGCAGCCACTGACTATGAGTGGCTAGGTGTCTGTGGTGAGATATTTAGATGTGGCGATGGCTGTAAAGCCAATATCAGTTATCACGACATTGGGTACGAAGATATGACTTTTATGACATAATTATTAAGTGACTGTCTAAAAATGAAAGCTGCATTAATTTTGAAAAAGTAAATAAATAGTTTTATCAGTTCCGTACAACAAATAAAACACTAACAATTACCCCAGTTCATGAACAGGAGTCAGTGAAACGGGTACAATGCGCCCATTTAGGATCAGACAGGTGTAACTGCATTTTTGCCACTTTTGAGTTGTTAGTATCATAAGGTACACGGAATCAAGACCTAAGTTACGATCAAACAAGTGTAACTGTATCTGATGTGGTTTCCGTTTTAGAAGTCAATATATCTACATTTTACGAAAAATAGTAAGGATCAGAGAGGCGGAAGACCTGATCCGTTTTTAGAACACAGGACGCAGTGTTAACTTGTGAAACGGAACAGCTCTTACGTTTCTCTGATCCTAACAGAACTGTTAGAAATTGCTTTTCCCGCTACATCTCTTTAGACGCATTGTCGCCGTCGCTCTGTGACAACAATGAAATGCGACTTCCTGGCAGGGATGATAAATATTGTTTCAGTTGTGAATGGGTTTACAAGCAAGTAGAAACGCTATGGAGTCCGGAGGAAGAAGGATGATGAAAATGTGCCTGGAGAAGGAACAGAATTTAATGGAATCTTGTAAGTATTAGAACCTGTTTCTTAGTCTATATATTTCGGTAGTAAGTACTATAATAATAATAATAATTATTATTGCTATTAGTGCTGTTGTCATTATTATTATTATTATTATTATTATTATTATTACTATTGCTATTACTGCTGTTATCATTATTATTATTATTATTGTTTATATGCTGAGGAAGAATGTGATGTGGAGATGGTCAGGACATTCATTGGTTCAGATACAGATGATGATCCTTCCTATGAACTGGACAACACTACAGTTTATGGTGAGTAGCCAAACAACTACTAGACATTATAGCACTTCCAGTTAATTTTCTTTTCTCTTCTTCTGAGCACATGTAATGTTGTTCTTACAGACAGCAGTGCTGAACATAGGACGTCCCTTGTAAAGAATATCAAAAAACTGCTGAGGATGTAACTAGTGCACAAGTAAATCATCACAATCAGGACGAGGAAATTGCAGATGGCAATGCTGGTATTGAGAATACTACCAAAACAAGAAAACGAAAAAGGGTAGCGGTTAAAGAAGAATGGAAAAGAAATGAAAGCAAAATCGATGGACGGCATGGTAGGGCATATATTTTGTAACACCCCACCCGTCACTTATCTGGTTTTGGCGTGTGTTCACCCCAGCTAATTGACTAACAGATCAACAGAGAGTGCAAAACTGCCGCAATGTCGGATAACGCAAAGAAAGTAATAAGACCCTGTGACTCCTGATTGAACTGTGGTGGCAGTGTTGACGTTAATTGATTCAGAATCGACCACTTTTAATTAAAAAGGGGTGCACATTGATGTTATATGCAGCTATGGAACACCAGATGCAAATGTTGAACATAAAATTAATTAAGAAAGTGACTTGGGATTTCAACTACTTCATTGAAAACAGATGCAGTCGATTATAACAAATTTATTGTAACTCACGACCTTCAATCATCACATTACATGACTCTCCTACCAGGCAGTGGTAATAAATTGCGTTTGCGTGGAGTAAAGCTCGATGACTCAAAAGTAATTCCTATCGACTGACCCAGGCGTAATGCAAAGTGTGAGAAGAATTCTACCGTACACGGCCCATGAAACCCTCGTGGAAACTTTGCCGACATGATCCAACAAATTAATCAGTGGCCGGAGCGGGCGCAATATCACCGAATACAGCGTGGCGGAGCGGTGTCATTGTGTGGACGTCGGCCGACCTTGTGGTGCTGCAAGGCTGCACTCATCTATTCACTCCTAGCTATCTTGCTCAGTACATAGCTGAACTAAAACTTCCTATCTCCAAGCTCAATCGTTCCGTTTGCTAAGTCCTAAACTGCAGAGATGCTCACTGTTTCTCAGGCAAGCTGAGTAAAGAACGCCACGTCCGCACTCTAGGCAAGCTGGGAACGGAAGACCTCTACCGAGACTTCTCACAGTTCGTTCTTCGCCTCGGTTTCCCCTCCAGCAAAATCACTTATGCCAATTGCAGCGCAAGTCGCGTTAATTATGCATCACTTCCCAGTGCCGACCAATGCATGCTCTGGGAAGTGAACAAATTCCCACAAAATTTCCCCTTCTCTCAACTTCTTCTATTTTGGCTCCTCCCAGGCCACCCATCAAGGTTAGTGTCTGCACAAACATCAATTTTTCCAGAATTCTAACTCCCAGGAGAGTACTTCAAATTCATTGGTCCTACGTTCCCTTCGGATGCCAGCGTATTTCATGCTGTCACACTTCACCTGATTTACTTCAGGCTCTGCTTACCGTGAATTCAGCGTGAAGTTGCTATAGTCACGAACACGCATCTTTTGACCTCTGTTGACTGCTCCACCGTAGCTTTGCGTGGCTTTGTCGCATGTTTCACAGAAAACGAGATGACGGACTTTTATCAACAGGTGTACAAGTTCTCCATCTGTTTCCCGGTACACCAGCATGGAGTCGGGGTCAACCACCCATTCACTGTCACTCACCTTAAGGCAGCTGGAGGCCGTGCACTGTTACTGCTTTCTCAGAGCTTGAGCCGCCATAAGCTGCCTATTGTCGCTTCCCTTAGACGCTCCCCCGGCCGGCCACGGTCAAATACTTCCCTGGGGTAAACTAGCGTCCAGTAAAGTGACGCGTTTCCACAAAGTTTTCATGTCGTGTGAATTACTTTAAAACCATCACCCAACATTAATTATTTCAATACATCCATACGATACCCTCTACAAGATGCATTGTGCCTTGTCAGTCATTTTTGTTCAGCCCTACTGTTCGCTCAACGTGAGTTAGGTGATCTTTAAAGACTTGATGTAAGGGGCATAGTTCTTGCCATCTTACAATTTCAACTAAGAATTCCGAAGTTCCTGCAAGATATTTGACGCAAAAAGATAGCTCTAAATGTCCACGACAGTGCAGCAGTAAGTTTACTGAGCAAGACACACAAAATATCCATAGAGCCTACTGGGATCTTGGATTAGTTGAGCTACAAAGGCAGTACCTAAATAAGTAAGTGCTAGAAGAAGATAAACAATGTGTGAGGACAAAGTCGTTCTCAAGACATTGATATTCCTGAAACCTTTGTAAGAAATACTATTCAAAAAAGACATGAACATCATGTAATTGAGAAAGAGCGAAGAGGATGTCATGAGCCACGTATAAAGAGACCAGAAGAATAAAGGGGCTATAAGGAAATATATTAAGAGTTTTCCTACCCTCCCTTCTCATTAAAATAGGAAAGAATGTACAGCAGATTATTTACCTGCCGATATGAGTATTAAGATAATGTATGAGTTATATCAGGAAAAATGCTATGAGGAAGGAAAGATATGTGTGATAAATGTTTAAAGTTTTCACACGTTTCGGCTGAGGAAAAAGAGGACAAAGATCTTAAAAGGGAACAGGAATTTGAAAAGGAAACAAATGGCAACGGAATTTACAAACATTTAGAAAGAAAGTGCGAGAAAAGGCGAAACTTTGGTAACTGAATTTGGCTTACAAGCTGTGCTTTACTGCCCTAAGATGAATGCAATGGCAGTATACTATAAAAGAAAACTCTCCATGTACAATCTCACAGTTCTTAATGTAGGAGAAAACATTTGGGACGAGACAACAGCAAAAAGGGGGACCATAGAGGTGGCTTATTGTCTGTGGGATTTTATGAAAAATCATGCACAAGGAAAACTGATGACCTTGTTTTCTGGTAACATGTGGGGGCAGTAGCACGTATACACCGAGATGCCGCGCTACTACAAGAGGAGGAGGCGCACACGCCAGACAGTTTATAAAGCAATAGACAACATTAATATGGATGTCAAACACACTAATGGGCAAGTGTTTTTGCACGGCTCTTATGTTTTTTGTGGAGGAGTGTTGAATGTCAGTCTAACAAATAATGATACTAACCAAGCTGGCAATGGATGGGTGACTGTAGCAATTGTACGTAACCCAGGAGACAAAGTGGCTAAAGTAGAAGGAATTGAGGCCTTTTATGATAGAGACATTATTGCCTATCGTACATACATTTTGCTGAAGTGTATAATAGAAACATGGGAGCTTCATATTTTATGACTACAATGCCTCTTACTCTAAGGACTAAGAATCACCATAAAGTCGGTTGTAAGTAGGCTGTTTATGTTTTCTTATTGGCAACGTTACGTAGCGCTCTGTATGAAAATCACTGGCTGTGCAGTGTGCAGTCTGTGGCTAGTCTGCATTGTTGTCTGCCATTGTAGTGTTGGGCAGCTGGATGTTAACAGCGCCTAGCGTTGTGCAGTTGGAGGTGAGCCGCCAGCAGTGGTGGATGTGGGGAGAGAAATGGCGGAGTTTTGAAATTTGTAAGACTGGATGTCATGAACTGTTATGTATATTACGATTTTTCAACACTATTAAGGTAAATACATTGTTTGTTCTCTATTAAAATCTTTCGTTTACTAACTATGCCTATCAGTAGTTAGTGCCTTCCGTAGTTTGAATCTTGTATTTAGCTGGCAGTAGTGGCACTCGCTGTATTGCAGTATTTCGAGTAACGAAGATTTTTGTGAGGTAAGTGATTTGTGAAAGGTATAGGTTAATGTTAGTCAGGGCCATTCTTTTGTAGGGATTATTGAAAGTCAGATTGCGTTGCGCTAAAAAATATTGTGTGTCAGTTTACGCACAGTCATGTATATAATTTTTCTAAGGGGACGTTTCATATGTCGACCCTTAGCCGAGGATACCTCACTGGAATCTTCTGATTTTTTCTAGTAGTTTGTGTAATTAGTGTAGCTTTTGTTTATTGCTAGCGCGTAATTATAGAGCGAATTTCCTTTGTAGTTGTAGTTTTTCATTGTTGTACAGTAAAACAGTTGTGGCATGCATGTAGATTTGCAGCAAGTATTTCGCAGCTGCGCTTGCAATTAACGAGATATTATTTTCAGTGCTACGTTAATGTGTTCTCTTATTTTTGCTCTTCAAATTGTGCTTTTCTGTGTATCGTGTGAAATATTCTGACAATAATGGCGTGTGAAAAACGTAATACTAGGCTCCAAAGTAAACTGAGAAATGACAGTGAAAACGAAAGCAGTGTGTTAGCGCCACCGAGTAATGAACTAACTAATGTTCAAAGTAGTAATTTGGTAATTGTGCACAGGGAAATGGAGCGGGCGGCAAATAATGGCGTAGACAGTGAAACAATTAGTGAACAGGGAAGCATTATCGATCGATCGGTCGGCAACAGCTCGCCTCAGGATTCCGAAATGACAGGACACAATCTCGCAAATACTATAGATACAGGTTTTGCGTCCTCACCGTTTTCTGAAATAAGTCAAGACACATTTTCTGCTTGTCAAAATGTGAATGTTGCCGGTGCAACTTCACTGCCGAAAAGCACCGAGGAACATGTTTCAGACACCAGTGCATTGTTATTACAGTTAATGCAACAAATGGGACAAAGGCTACAAAAATTGGACACAACGCTTGAACAAAATCACAAACAAATGGGACATAATCTTCAAAAGTTAGACACAATGAAACAAAATCTTCAAAAGTTAGACACAATGGAACAAAATCTTCAAAAGTTAGACACAATGGAACAAAACCAGAGACAAACACTGCAACAGTTAGACATAATGGAACAAAATCTTCGGAAGTTAGACACCACACTTGAACAAAGACGTGAAGATTTAACTACTGAGTTACATAACGTTGAATCGAAATGTCAAAAAGTCTGTAACGACGTAAAAACACAAATTTGTGAGCATTTCCAACCTATTTTTTCGCGTCATGAAAATGCATTACAGAATCATGAAGCAGCCATAAAAGAACTGCAAACTATTGTTCATGAAAATCGCGACACCTTGCAAGCTAAAATTGACTCAGTTGCATCTACCGATTCGGTTACGCAACTTGCAAAAAGTCAGGAAAACTTAAAGGACACAGTAGATACGATTTCAACACAAATGGACACTCTGAAACTTGGTTCAGAAAAACACACAGAGGAAATAATTTCACTATCGGATAAAGTAACCGAACTTTCGGATCAGTTCACTAACTTATCTACAAAGGTAGATGATGATCTGAATGACACAAGACCTGTAGCCTTCACCGACACTGAAGAGTATGAACAAATTAGAAAATTCAAACAAAATCAAAATCAAATCAATACACAGTACAAAAGAGAAATCCGGGAAGTACAAGATCAGTTGGCACAAGTAATACAAGAATTACATATTTCAGAGAACACTCGCGCTCCAGTACGGGAAGAGGGACATGCAAATACGGAACAACCACAAAATAATAAAACAGGACACTTCGGAAATTATGAAAGAAATTGGCAAGGCGCATTGGATTTTGAGATGGAACCGCCGAAACGAAGTAACAATGAGCGATGTGCGACTCGCCGACACGATGATTTTGACTATAAGCTGTTCATTACTACACGTAAATTCAAAACATTTAAGAATTCTGACAACGACATTCATCCACAGGCATGGCCCAATCAATTCTCTCATTGTTTTCCTCCCAACTGGTCATTGGAGCACAGGTTAGAATTTATGTGTGGCTACTTGGAGAATGAACCAGCTGTAAGAATGCGATCAGGGGGGTACACGCTTACTTTGTGTACCATGTGTTTGGCAAGCACAAGGAGCCCTAGCTAATAAGATATTTGCTTATACAACTTTACACATTGGTACCATATTTCTCTAACACATAAATTACACAGCTATCTGATCATTTAACTGAGAGAGACAAACTTTTTTACTACGGCAGTGACAGATGTTTACGTAATTACACCATTGGATAACTTCACACTTACGAAATTGTACTTTGTCTGTACTTTGCGAACTGTTCATATTTTTTCAGACCCATTGTGATATTATGAGAGCTTTGAATGATATATTTGGTATGGGATCACGATTTTTAAAGTACGTTTTAGGCAGATGACACTTTTGACATGAGCAGAGAATTTTTTTTAGGTTTTGAAATTATTAGAGGAAGCTACGACGATTTTGAGAGTTGACTGAGGTGTTATGATGTTATTATTACGATGACTATGTGTATTATGCTGTTGCGGTATGTTTATGATCAATACGCTGATGCTATATGAGTTATTTGATTATGCTACGTATCTGTTATGATGAAATCTTGAAGAAGTGTCGACGAATAAGGTAAGGAATAATGAGTAGTGGTTAGGGACTCTGGTTTGTGAAAAAGGTTGTTGGAAACCAAGAATCGTACTTTAAGAGTTATGAAATGTATGTAAATGCGTGAATGTATTACAATGCCGACAAAAATCTTTTGGACACTGTTATATCAATAGGATTTTGTTTCTACAGATTTTTAACGCAAATTCTTGACCTGTGAAATATTTTTATATGAGACTGTCACTGTAGCGGAAACTGCTGTCGTAAATATTTCGGTAAGAAAGTTAAGTGACCACCTTCACGTAATGCGTCATGGGCACCCAGCTGCGTGACAGACGCCTGGAAAGAAGCCATTAGTGTGTGCCTTTCAGAGGCACAGGTGGAGAAGAAAAAAAAAAGAGGCCATTATCCTCGCTATTGACATTCTTTTGTAGAAAGCATCATAAATACGACACCCTCAAACTTGAAAACATGATTACACTCTAGAGTTCTTAATTTATGATATTTACTGAAATGAAATGATGAGAAACATTTAATGTCTATTGTCTTGCTAGTTGAAAGATTGTTTACTGCATTATGAAATGCCATATGGCTAGTGAATGACGTTTCACGCCTTGCTTTCCCTATTTTGTTTAATATCTAGTTCCTAGCTGCACTGCAGTATTGGTTAAAATAAAATTTTATAGATGTACTAATATAAATATTTTATGCCTACAGATCCAGTAAAAAAATAACTTTATGATGGATGTACTCCAAAAAAATGAGGTAGCACAAAAAGACATTTCCACTTCACAGGAATTGCATACATAATTTTTGTCAGTGACTTGGTAACTTGTCTGCTAGACCAAGTTACAGTGATGCATTACTCTAGTATTAAGATGTGACATAGGTATTAGACATGGCCATCTTTAGTGTAATATTTTTTCTGCTTGAGCTTTGTCATGTTTAGATATAAGTTATTACATTTGCTGCTGCTGTTTGCCAGGCATAGTGCTACTAAATTTCACTTTGTATTACTCTGTTAAGCTAGTTTTACTACTGATTTATTTTTCTTGTTGCTGCACATTGGCTCATATTAGTTGTAATGTTGCATTGCTTGGTAATTCAGATTTACTGTAGCTTGCTTTGCCATTTGAATTTTTTGTCATTGCTGTTTGTGTTAATTGTTTTGTGCTGCTGCATAGCCTCGTCCCTTAGTTTAGCATCTGAGCTCAGTAGATTTAAGTTAGCTTAAGAGGGGGTAGACTATATAAGAGAATGAGTTGCGATGAATTGGAAGAAATGCATTGAGAAGTTATACGAAAAAAGTACAGAATGCAGGTATAGATAGGACTTTTTGGGAATAATGATGAATGAAGGGAGATCTCCAAGAAGTAAAGAAAGTTTTGTTTGCAAAATATTGCAGTAAAACAAACCCTGTCCTTTCCTTTTTTATTATTCCGCTATATGTTTGTGTACCCTCGTGTATTTGTGTTTTTCCTGCCTTTATGTGTTTAGCTAATAAGATTTATGTTGTAGAATTTTTCTAGTACTAAGCTACATTCACTATGATGAGGAATACTGTTATCCTCAAATATAATTTGCATTAATTATATGTTATTTTCTTTGTAAAGATGTTTATAGACATTATTAATTCTGTTTTGTTTTAATGCTCATGTGTGAAATTGATGTTTCGAAAGTTTTTCCGATCTTTTATGTATGTACTCATGTCATAATTAATGTAACACTGGTGCATATGTTATTTCGATTCTTTTGTAAAGCCTGTACTACAAATGTTATCTGTATTGTAATGTTCTTTAATGATGTATTTTGTACCTTTGTAATTGTATTCTTGTAATTGACACCAGTTCATCAAATTAAGTAACTTGTAAGTTACATTTCACTGCACACGTTTCTGTTGGTCATAGTATATGGACAATATGTGAGAAGTAGGGACTGTTAGTGTTTGCACGTGTGTTGATAATTCAGTAAGGGTCTGGATAACAGCATTGCTGGTTCTAGGGACATTCCAAAAAGTTTTGTGAGTACACAAGTGGTGGTTTATAACTTGCTATATTGTCCGCAAGACTCTTCGATGGTGATTGTGCACCTGCACAGTCGCAACAGATGGCTGCTGGCCGTCTCTACAAGGACTACAGTGGGTCTGCATCTTTGATGGCCCACCAATACCATTATTTCTCCAAGGACCGCAGTGGATCTGCACCTCTGGTGGCCCACCAATACCGTAATCTCTACCAGGACTACAGTGGGTCTACTCTGTGATGACCTGCCTACTAATATTCTTCAAAACTTCGACTGACTCTGCTGTGGGTTTGCTCTGTTGTGGACCAATACCTGTCTGCATGTCGAGAGTCAGCACTGTCTTTCCGTTGGAAGGACAACACTACTTCTTCAAGACTGCATGGAAATCCACTACTTCCGTGTGCATTTTCTTTTACTGCTCAGACTTTGAGAAAAACACTGCAATTTTACTGTGATGTATGATCAGGACTGTCTTTATGGACTGTGAGAAAATTTTAGCTTTTGACCAACATTGTATCAATAAGTGTGTGCATTTGATATCTTTGTTATTGTAATTATGAAAAATTTTATCAGATCATTATTGGCCACTGCCCAAAACAATTTGTAAAATTTTTTTTGGGGAGCATTGGGGCTATGTAAGTACGCTGTTTATGTTTTCTTATTGGCAACGTTACGTAGCGCTCTGTATGAAAATCACTGGCTGTACTGTGTGCAGTCTGTGGCTAGTCTGCATTCTTGTCTGCCATTGTAGTGTTGGGCAGCTGGATGTTAACAGCGCCTAGCGTTGTGCAGTTGGAGGTGAGCCGCCAGCAGTGGTGGATGTGGGAAGAGAAATGGCGGAGTTTTGAAATTTGTAAGATTGGATGTCATGAACTGCTATGTATATTATCATTTTTCAACACTATTAAGGTAAATACATTGTTTGTTCTCTATTAAAATCTTTCGTTTGCTAACTATGCCTATCAGTAGTTAGTGCCTTCCGTAGTTTGAATCTTGTATTTAGCTGGCAGTAGTGGCACTCGCTGTATTGCAGTAGTTCGAGTAACGAAGATTTTTGTGAGGTAAGTGATTTGTGAAAGGTATAGGTTAATGTTAGTCAGGGCCATTCTTTTGTAGCGATTATTGAAAGTCAGATTGCGTTGCGCTAAAAAATATTGTGTGTCAGTTTAAGCACAGTCATGTGTAATTTTTCTAAGTTGACGTTTCACGGTGAATATGAATCTGTAAGTGTCGGGGCTAAAGGCTCAGGCAATTATGCTAATGTTAAAATTGTTGGTGATTTGACTCACTATTACAGAAATTAATAAAGTGTCCTGTCCTTTCCTTATCTCCTTTCTAAAAAAAAGTTTTCCCTCACGTAGGCATGATTTTTTGAGCCTGGACATTCACAAACTGAAGTGGACTCAGTGCATACTAGCGTCGAAAGAAAAAGGAAACATGTGGATGTTTTTGATCCCATTGGCTGGTATAGAATTGTAATAATGACCTCCAACGAGTACAGAGTGACAGAAATGGTTAACACTCAAATTTTCGATTTCAACCAACTTCAGAGGAAAATAATTGGGAATAGGAAAACTGCTGAGAATGTAGAAACTATGAAATGGCTTAAGATCGTTTGGATGCAATATAGGAAAAATGTTTTTCAAGTATTCCTACGATGATCGTGACTTTCAAGGTTTGCACATCAAGAAAAGACCTGGCCTATGAAATTCTTCGAATTCAGGACCTGAAGACAATACTCTGTGCCCAGTATATGACACTCCTCTCTACATAAGTGAAGAAAAGAAAAAAGATATTATAGATTTATGTAATAAGGGTATTATACCTCCTAGGTATCACACATGATATCAAGGACTCAATGCTGCTGACGATTTAGGAAATTAGGAAAACATGGTAGAATCACAGGAATAGACTTCAAGTTTATTTTCTGTTTTTTGTCTCCTTAATTATTGTTGCTAGTTCATCACCTTAGCTATTTCATGTAAACCACTAATTTTGGCTCGTTTATATGTCTGTGTTGTATTATTTTTGAAACAGTAATCCACAAACAGAAAAACAGATGTGAGGGAGTCCTGTGTTTCGTTAAAATGATTTTTCCTACGTCTGTTATGTAAAGATTAAAAAAGAAGAATATTATTTCTGTTACCTGTAAATTATTTATTGTAAGTTGAGTGTTGCTGCAGACAAATAATGCAAAGTGAAAATAATAATGGCTTTTATGTATTCTCCATCCTAGACTGATAATAAACTTCCTGAGAAACAGTTCTCTTGCTTACAGTACTCATTGAATAGCACTGAGACATTCGAAACCTGTGTCACACCATGTAAGAAACTATAACGCGAGCTGCCACTGCTCTTCCATCAGATACAAAAAAATAAAAAAATATATTTTTATAAGAACAAGAATGAGCCACGCTAAGAATGCGTCTGGAAACATATCATTGAGTATTTTAATAAATATGTAAACTGTATTGTCCTTGGTTCCTTTTATAAAAAATCTGGTTATCTGACACCATTACAACTGCAGCTGAAATAGTGTTTGTAATGAGCAGTTGTGCAAATTTTCCCAATTTCTGTTTTCACTCTGAGTATTTAATGTGAGACATTTGCCAATTGTTCCTGTAATTACCTACTCTGCGACCTAAATTTCAGGCTTTTAGCCCACTGTCTCGGATTAGTGAGAAAAACGTCTGCTGTTTGTGCTTACGTTTGTATCATAATCTCCGACAATATATTTGACTGTAATATTAGACAACGAACTAATAATCTCAAACCTATGTGGCAAGAGTGAGTAATTACAGGAATAATTTGCAAAGGGATGAGTTTTTCCCACAAATTCTAGTGTACTGTGCCAGAAGAAACAAGATGTCAGAGTCAACAATTGGGGAAATGAAGGAGTTTCTCAGAACGCGTCACTGACAACGTTTCTCTGAATAAAGATTTGTAATGCGTCTAAGGAAGATAAATCGTTTATTCTTTTGCAGTTGCGACTGATCTTGTAACCGAGAATATCATCAATAATGAAGAGATAAAAAAAGGATGCTTATCAAGAGGTTTTCTGACGGTACTCCAATGGTCTGCGAAATCTAGAAGTAGCAGTTAACAGCAAATGTCATGACCTACCATATGTTTGCCGGCCGGGGTGGCCGAGCGGTTCTAGGCGCTAAAGCCTGGAACCGCGCGACCGCTACGGTCGCAGGTTCGAATCCTGCCTCGGGCATGGATATGTGTGATGTCCTTAGGTTAGTTAGGTTTAAGTAGTTCTAAGTTCTAGGGGACTGATGCTCTCAGAAGTTATGTCCCATGGTGCTCAGAGCCATTTGAGCCATACCATATGTTTCTTGTTTCTATCCTTGTATTCACCGTCGTTGGAGGCCCTAGTCACACGACATTTACATCTTTTTATGCCTCACATCCGACGCCTTTTGTCTACCTCTTTTGTTAAAATTTCTGTGTATTTTCTCTGCACGCACAGGACACGATGTGACACTTGTAGGGAGAACCGTGAAGGGAAGAGGCGACACCGGTTGCTGCTTCCGGGGTCTACGATTTGCGGGCCAGATACAGCCGGCAACTGCCGCCGGAGCTCGATGAGATCACGTATATCGCGCTGAGGGAAGCACGTACCGTGTGCACAAGCCGCATCGTGCTGAGTGTTCAGCCAGCAGCACCCTGAACTCGACACGCTCACGTTGACGTCCGACAGCACCGTCCGTGTGTCGACGGCGTAAGGGCCCTGCCACGGCATCTCTGCTGGCAGAGACGCCCGATACAATACACTGGGCTCGATGGGGCCTCCCGCACCTGGCATTCTCCTGACGCTGGCAGTGCTGCCAGCAGACCCGCCGCTCCAAGCCTCTGCTGGCGGCGCTGTCAGTGGAACGCGAGGCGCCTTGTGGGAGCTCCCAGACCCGGACGCCAGCAGACCTGCCACGCGCTACCTGCCGCCCACCTGTGCTCAGTTTTGCATGTGTGCCACCGTGGATAGTTTCGATACGGAAGCTTTTATATGTGAAATTCAGGCGAGACCAGCAATTTGGGACACATCATCCGTTGATTATTCGAACCCCGAACTAAAAAAAACGTGTTGGGAACTAGTTGTTGATATTTTCGGAGTAAAAGAATCGTCTTTGGAAGTGAAGAAAGAACTCGGTAAGTGCTTCAAAAACATTTTATTTTTCATTACTATAGTTTACTGAACGTAAGTAGTTTGCCACTTGAGGGGATCACCATTAACAAAATACTCTGAAAATTTGTCTCTCACTGCAAGAGCAGATCGACCGCTTCTGCCTGAATGGCCTGCACATTCGTTGTTCTCAAAACCAATTACTTCAAGTGAGTCTTCATAGACGAATCCATCTCTTGCACGTACAAAATTATGCAAAGCACAACAAGCTTTAACTATGTCTTGCGCAAAATCAATGCCCACATTTAGTGGACGATGAAAGATTCTCCACTTGTTGGAGAGGATACCAAAGGCACATTCCACATAACGCCTAGCCCTGGATGATATGTAATTGAAGATCTTCTTCTCGTAACTAAGGTTATTTCCAACGTATGGGCGCATCGAATTTTCACTCGTGTCAAAAGCCTCATCTCCTACCAACACATAAGGAAAAACAGCTGAATGTTTTTCTGTCAGTGGTGAAGCTTTAGGTATCTTCAGGGAATTGTTCATTAGTTTCTTGTAAAACAAACTGTCTTGGAAATTGCCGAATCATTACTTTTTCCATAAGCTCCGACGTCTACGAAAGTAAAGTTATAGTTAGCATCGCACACAGCGAGCAAAACAATGGAAAAGTAATTTTTGTAGTTGTAGTACAAGGAACCTGAGTGAGCGGGCTTAATCACTCGTACATGTATGCCATCAATTGCTCCAATGCAGTGAGGAAAGTTGGCATTCTTTCCCAAGATATTTGCTATTTTTAACCATTCTTCTGTTGTCGGCATAGCTTTACTTGCATACAGTTTCTGCCATAACAGGATACACACTTCTCGAACAATTTCTGTGATTGTTGTGTGCCCGAGACGGTATCCATAATGCAGTTCCATGAAAGAACAGCCAGTCGCCAGATACCTGTAATAAATTAGGCAACAATGAGTACGACAAGCGATTCGTATGACTAGTTTTCTTTCTATATAAGGTAAAATGCCACATGAAAGTAAACGACTTCTCTGTGAAATATTAAAAGCGGTGCTATAATGGACGCAAAAACCAACAATACAAAGCGTCTTGCAAAAGTTAATTTTTCCGTATTCATCACTTTTCGATGTTTACTCGCGTCTACATTATCAAGTTTACATGTGTACATCAAAATTGAATAGGTATTCATCTTAGTGTCGCTTATCGTAGAAAAGTACCTACTGTACATCAAACCTATCGACTAACTCAAGACCAGTTTCTCCCCCTTTTTTTAATGAATTGTTAGTAATGTTTATCTTTAAGCGATAGCGCCAATTGCCAACTGTCTAATCAAACAATAATCAAAAGCATGGGACAGGGATTGCACGAATCTCAGACCGGTAGTACCAGCGCGAGATGTCCGTTACAATTCGGATAACCACGAATACGTATCACTGAGGTCCGTATAATGCAGTCTCCACCGTATATTTGAATTTTTAAAAAAATGATGGTACTATTTATGACAAATAACACGGATCGTGACAAAACGTGCATATATTTTGTTGCAGGCTTGGCGTTGCAGAAGAGGTGTAAGAATCTCAGAGGCTCTTTTGCGCGTGAGCTACAACGCAGGAAATCCTTAAAGTCAGGATCGGGTGCCACAAGGAAGAGCCAATACATTTACTTTAACCAACTGTCGTTCCTTCAGACCGTTGTCAGCATAAGGGAATCTGAACAAGCTGAGGATCCGCACGAAAATGAAGTAGAAGAAGCTGCATCTCGTGCAGGTGCCGTTCCGTTAAGAAGAAATAGAAAAAGGAGGAAAGAAGATGAGGAAGACCAACTGATTAAGCTACTTAATGCGAGTATTCAGCAAAGAGAATTACGGGAGCGGCAAGCAGAAGAGGATGGAGAGAGAATGTTTTTGTTGTCTCTGTTAAACCCCCTTCGTGGTATTCCCAATGAAAGGAAAATGGAGACGAAAATTAAAATAATGAGTGTGATAAACGACGCTCAGTACGGACCACGATATTTACAGAGTAATGTTCATTCAGGACACTGGCCAATAGGAAATTATCGTCCTACAGTTTCCTGTCACCCTGTACCTGATGTTCCACTGCAGTCGCAAACTACTAACACAGTAAATTACTATCCACAACATGCACCTCGAGAACAAAATCACACAGTTACGTCTCCAGCTGCAGCAAGTGATGTTAATGGGTCAGAGTCACCAGACGTTGTTGATTTGTTTTAAGTTTTTTTTTGTAATATTGCTTTGTCTCATTTGTAGTATTGCTTTAAGTTTAATTGTAATATTGTTTCAAGTTTTATTTGTAATACTGAATTTTATTTTGTAATAAAGTACTTTTCGGATTAAAACTGATAAAATGCTTCTATGTATATGCTACAGCTACAATTCATATTGCAAGTATCACTGCATAAAACAAATAATTAGCTGCTGAGTAGACAGGTAGTTAGTTACCTTAATGTCACGAAAATCTTTTCTTCTGGTGAGATGGCTTTCCTTAAAACAGTGTCCTTTTTCTTCAGTTCATCTCGGCAGATCTAAAATAATTCGTCGAATGAACGTACTGACATTCTCACGTAATTAAAAAATTTGTCACTGTAATTTCTTAAATCATTGTATAGTGTATGAAATAATGCGTTTGCATCACGATCAACAATGAAGGGGTGTACCCAGAAATTCTTCTTTCTCTGCATCCTCTTTCTCTGTCGACGACGCACACAAAGCACAGCTACTAGCTCCCTTGCGTCCATTCCGACACAGAGCTCAGACTGAAGGAGTCCCCCCTGTGGCGTCCCTGCTGGCAGCCGCACCGGCAGACCGCGTGCTGCCAGCACAGATGCCGTGGCATCCCAGTGCGGCAGGGCCCTAAGAGTGGGACGGCTGATTAGTTTGCCGCAAGGGCTTGGATACTCGTACAGCGCATGCGCACAGGGCACACTGCCCTTACTATGGCCCCCGCCCCTCTGACAGAGGGCACCTGGTGGCGCGACTGCAGCACAGCGCTGTTAACCTCTCGCAATTGTTAGTTCGGCCTGCACGTCACTGACAACGAAACCTCCCCATAGCACCCCCTCAGATTTAGTTATAAGTTGGCACAGTGGATAGGCCTTGAAAAACTGAACACAGATCAATCGAGAACACAGGAAGAAGTTGTGTGGAACTGTGAAAAAATAACTAAAATATACAATCTGAGTAGTCCATGCGCAAGATAGGCAACATAAAGGATAGTCTGAGCTCAGGAGCGCTGTGGTCCCGTGGTTACCGTGAGCAGCTGCGGAACGAGAGGTCCTTGGTTCAAGTCTTCCCTCGAGTGAAAAGTTTATTTTCGTTATTTTCGCAAAGTTATGATCTGTCCGTTCGTTCATTGACGTCCCTGTTCACTGTAATAAGTTTAGTGCCTGTGTTTTGCGACAGCACCGCAAAACGTGCGATTAGTAGACGAAAGGACGTGCCTCTCCAATGGGAACCGAAAACATTTGATCGCAAAGTCGTAGGTCAACCGATTCCTCCACAGGAAAACACGTTTGATATATTCTATACGACACTGATGAAGGCATGTGCGTCACATGACAGGAATATGTTGTCGACCCACCTAACTTATACACTTAGCGAATGGGTAAAAAGATACTTCTACCTTGCCCGATTTAGGTTTCCTTGTGGATGTGATAATCACTCCCGAAAAAGTGATGAAAACATGGGTTTGTCAAATAAACTGCAACAAATGAATGCAGCAGTATCACATACGCACAGTTTTCCTGTGCTCTGTCAAAAAATATGTTTTTAACGTTTTCAAATTTTTCCGTGTGTAGACCGTCAAATCCTACATATGTCCAAGCAAATCTGAACATGTCCTGGAATTTTGGAGAGCGAAGTTGATTATATAAAAAATTAAACTTTTCACTCGAGGGCGGACTTGAAACAAGGACTTCTCGTTCTGCAGCTGCTCATGCTATCCACGGGACCACGGCGCTCCTGAGCTCAGACTATCCTTTATGTTGCCTATCTTACGCATGGACTACTCAGTTTGTATATTTCGCTTATTTTTTCATAGTTCCACACAACTTCTTCCTGTTTTCTCGATTGATCTGTGTTCAGTTTTTCAAGGCCTATCCACTGTGCCGACTTATAACTAACTCTGAGGGGGGTGCGATGGGGAGGTTCCCTTCTGAGAAGAAGAGCAGCATTCACTACGTTGCCTGTCAAAACTAGCTTTGCCGTGGTCCAAATCGCCGTCACACTGTTCTGTGGTTTACCCAGACTACCGAAAACGAATGCCAGGCTGGTTCCTTTAATAAGCTATTCTCAATTTCCTTCCCTCTGCCTCTCCAAATTAGCAGCTGTATTTAATGAAAGCTATAGTAGGAAGTGTCTCAGCAATACTACCACACACTTTTGGTAGTAGCTGTATGGTGATGAAAACGAAAAGAATTAATTTAAAGTTCCACTGTTACGTTACGACGTTTGATGCCACACGAAACAAGAATTTCGCCAATAATCTCAATGACGAATTATTTGAAGTAATCGTGGGAAGGAATACATCAGCCACATTAATCAAGAGGAAAATGTTTAACTAATACTTTAGAAAGAGAAAATGTAATGACGGCCATAGTAAACTGCAGGAGCGTGAAAATTAGAGTTACCTTGTTGTTGTGGTCTTCAGTCCAGAGACTGGTTTGACGCAGTTCTCCACGCTACTCTATCCTGTGCAAGGTTCTTCATCTTCCAGTACTTACTGCAACCTACATCCTTCTGAATCTGCTTAGTGTATTCATCTCTTGGTCTCCCTCTACGATTTTTACTCTCCACGCTGCCCTCGAATACTAAATTGGTGATCCCTTGATGCCTCAGAATATGCCCTACCAAACGATCCCTTCTTCTAGTCAAGTTGTGCCACAAACTCCTCTTCTCCCCAATTCTGTTCAATACCTCCTCATTAGTTATGTGATCTACCCATCTAATCTTCAGCATTCTTCTGTAGCACCACAGTTCGAAAGCTTCTATTCTCTTATTGTCTAAACTATTTATCGTCCATGATTCACTTCCATACATGGCTACACTCCATACAAATACTTTTAGAAACGACTTCCTGACACTTAAATCTGTACTCGATGTTAACAAATTTGTCTTCATCGGAAACGATTTCCTTGCCATTGCCAGTCTACATTTTATATCCTCTCTACTTCGACCATCATCAAGTATTTTGCTCCCCAAATAGCAAAACTCATTTACTACTTTAAGTGTCTCATTTCCTAATCTAATTCCCGCAGCATCACCCGATTTAATTCGACTACATTCCATTATCCTCGTTTTGCTTTTGTTGATGTTCATCTTATATCCTCCTTTCAAGACACTATCCATTCCGTTCAGCTGCTCTTTCAGGTCCTTTGCTGTCTCTGACAGAATTACAATGTAATCGGCGAACCTCAAAGTTTTTATTTCTTCTCCATGGATTTTAATACCTACTCCGAATTTTTCTTTTGCTTCCTTTACTGCTTGCTCAATATACAAATTGAATAACATCGGGGAGAGGCTACAACCCTGTCTCACTCCCTTCCCAACCACTGCCTCCCTTTCATGCCCCTCGACTCTTATAACTGCCATCTGGTTTCTGTACAAATTGTAAATAGCCTTTCGGTCCCTGTATTTTACCCCTGCCACATTCAGAATTTGAAAAATAATATTCCAGTCAACATTGTCAAAAGCTTTCTCTAAGTCTACAAATGCTGGAAACGTAGGTTTGCCTTTCCTTAATCTATTTTCCAAGGTAAGTCGTAGGGTCAGTATAGACTGACGTGTTCCAACATTCCTACGGAATCCTATCAACGGAAATTAGTATTAGTAGCACGAAGCTCGGAAGTGAATGGAAACGAAACCTTAACTTCCAAATGCATTATATTGCACTGCAATAACAGACGTGACTCCGATGACGACGAAGTATTTACGTAACACGGCAAGATATACCGTAGTGGTGTTGCTGCACAATCAATGTGACTGAGGGGCAGGGTCATAGATGGTGATCGGATGGCTGTACAGACCGCCTGCCTCAGGAGCTGTAGTGACGGAGCACTTCCGTCAAAACTTACGAAATGTCATGGGTAAATTTCCTGATTATTCAGCGGTTATGTTGCCAAAGCGAGTTCTCTCAAAGTTTCAATAACAGCCCCAGAATTTCCGCTCTCATTAGAGTATAACAGCCATCAGCATTCGCAAAAGTTCCTTATCTAACTAGATGGCGACGGTACACGCCAAAGTGGCAAGATGAGAAAGAACACGCATTTCCTGCTTCGTGACCGAAGTAAGCATTTTTGTATGTAATAAGTCCCAGGATACCAACCATTGCATAGCATGATAAAAGTTGTAAGTAGGCTGTTTAGGTTTCTATATTGGTAACGCCACGTAGCGCTCTGTATGAAAATCACTGACTGTGCTGTGTGCAGTCTGTGGCTGGTTAGCATTGTTGTAATATTCGTTATTGTACTGTTGGGCAGCTGGATGTGAACAGCACGTAGCGTTGCGCAGTTGGAGCTGGGCCGCCAGCAGTGATGGATGTGGGAAGAGAGATGGCGGAGTTTTGAGAGCGGATGATCTGGACGTGTGTCCATCACAGACAGTAAATTTGTAATACCGGATATCATGAACTGATATATATATATTATGACTTTTGAACACTTTTAAGGTAAATACATTGTTTGTTCTCCATCAAAATCTTTCATTTGATAACTATGCCTATCAGTAGATAGTGCGTCAGTAGTTAGTGCCTTCAGTAGTTTGAATCATTTATTTAGCTGGCAGTATTGGCGCTCGCTGTATTGCAGTATTTTGAGTAACGAAGATTTTGTGAGGTAAGTGATTCATGAAAGTTATAGGTTATTGTTAGTCAGGGCCATTCAGGGATTATTAAAAGTCAGATTGCGTTGCGCTAAAAATATTGTGTAAGTTTAAGCACAGTCATTCATAATTTTCTTAAGGGGACGTTTCAAAGTGCACAGGCCTGAGAAGACAATTGAACTTTGTCAAGAAATAACCAAGCCTACGTTACAAAGAAAGTGGACCCCAAAAAAAAGAGTTAAACAGCGCACACGGTAAATAGCAGCATAGACAGAAAGGCAGCACTTTGTCGAAGTCAGTGATCTGTTTTATTATCCAATGAACAAAATAGTGTAGATCATGTTTTATCAATTGTTAAATACAGTAATAGAGAAAATCTGACGAAAATGCAAGTAATTTTGAATGTGTAAACGAAAGATTCTCATCAATAAAGTAACCACCACGTCATGTGATAACGAAATAGGTAACAACACTTACGAAGAAAAAATAATGGCGAATAAAAAAGGAACACTGCAATAGATATGGCACACACTTTTAAGTACGTAATGTATTTATTTTTTTCATTTGGACAGACCAGGTTATGGTTCGTCTTACACATCGAAGCAAGGTTGTAACAGTTCAATTAGTAATGACGAGAGGTGTAATGTCACGGATAATAATAATAGTAATAATAATAATAATGAAAAACAAGAAAGGGCCGACAGAAATGTTTCTATTTGTGTGTGGAAGCGGTAAGAGATCGGCATTGTTGTTGTCGTGTCAGCAAATGAGAAGGCAACTGAAATTTGTATCTGGTCCTTAGGTAAGAAACATAGTAATAGTAATGATAAGAACAAAAAGAGGATATCGTCCTGATTTTCGTATGGCTGTCGTCGAGACAGGAACACAATTCCCTCTGGTAGTGCCGATCAACGTTTATTTTGATGTAAACACGAAAGTAAAAAAGGCGGTGTTTGGGTGAAGAGACAACAAGAGTGAGTTTCGTGTCAGTCGGATCCATTGTTGTAATATCTGAAAGTGGAGATACGGCATAACAGGTGCCATACTGAAGCTTAGTTCGACACAGGGGGTAGGCCTGTGCGCCTACAAACACAGATGTCGCGGCAACCGGGGAACGGACCGCCGCTCATTAGGCTAAGGAGCCGTCCTAATGGAGATGGCGCCACGTAATGGGGCAGCTGAGCTGCGAGTGCAGCCAGGACTTACTGTACTTAGCTAAGTACACTCCCTCAGGACTATCTGCCTAAGCGCCGCCATTTCGCACTCGACGCCGCCTCTGCTGCAGTGGGCGAGGCCTCCGTCTGAGCTCGGTAGCGAACTGCGGCCAAACACCGCGTCCTCCGTAACCGCAGTGTCGCCAGAATGCGGAAGAAAATATTTCCCGGGTCTGCGCTCGCACGGCCACGTCACACGCAATGTTGCAAATTCTGGAGAAAAACGAAATGAACTGTTGAAAATTAGAGCAAAAAACTGTCGCTGTTCCGCTATATCATTTCAAAACTCGAAAAAGAAGGAAGGAAGTTTGAGTATAACGTCCCGTCGACATCGAGATCATCAGAGACGTAGCACGAGCTCGGACTGTATCAAGGATGGGGAAGGAAACTGGCCGTGCCCTTTCGAAGGAACCATCCCGGCATTTGCCTGGAGCGATTTAGGGAAACCGTGAAAACCTAAATCTAGATGGCCGGACCTGGGTTTGAACGGCCGTCCTCCCGAATGCGATTCCAGTGTGCTAACCACTACACCACCTAGCTCGGTTTCGAAACTCTAATCCGATGTGGACATTGATAGATTGGCCAGAGAACTGATAGAACTTTGTCTGCTCATATTTTACCCTTACATTTTAATGTCGTGCAACGAATTCCATGAAATGTAGCATAAATAAATGCTTTGAGTACTACATTATGCAAACCATTAAGTATTTGTAATTTGTAAAATCAGGCGTCGTAAACTATGAACACAACTGGCATTGACGTTAGAATTTGTTGGATTGTGGTAGTGCGCCATTCCTTGCAGAATCTTTGCATCTCTCTTGTAGGCCCTGTTGCTGTGAGGCCTTCATCTGGGCGCTGGCTGCACTGCATCCTGTGGCCCACTGTCAGACTTCCGCCAACTTAAGGAGTGTGTTTACTATCTTTGGCCCGAAAAAGCATGTTCTTTGAGAATTTTTTTCTCGGTATGTGTTATAGATACCAATGTCAAATTTAGTCAAAATGTTTGTTGATATTTCTTCTACAAACTGGAATTTTTTCGACTGGAAATGTGGAAGAGCAAAGGCGGAAGTGCCGTCAGAACGAAACAAAATTTCGATGTAGACCTCCACGCGCGGTATGTCTCAGGTCAGCCGGCTCGTCTGAAATCAAAATTGAGTTGACGTTAGCGAAGTATATAAGATTCTTCAGGAGTTGTACCTCGCTTAAGTTATTTGGACCATAGAAAACAAAATGGCGGCCATTTGAAAAAAATAGGGTTTTTCTCATATTTGTAGTTCATGGATCAGAATAAAAGTGGTACAACTCCTATACAATTTAGTTAGCTTCGTCGTAAACAAAGAATCATTCCAATCGGTTCAGTAGACTTGAAGTCACCATACCGTACGGTAAAAAAAAAAGTTATTTCGAAAAAAACGCGTTTGAAATTTTGACTACACATAAATGCAACATTATGCAACGTACGTTCAATCTGCTATCCCGGGTCCATAAACTAGTCCTTCCTCATCCTCACAGAGGGCGTTCTGCTCGATCTGGGCCATCCTGCGCTGCTCAAGAGCCTCTCGTACGGCCGGTGACAAGCGGTTTTCGGCCGCTTGAATACGGTGATCGTCCGAATGCTTGGCGAACTGCGTCGAATAGGGTCCCAGGGTGACGTCCATCGTTTTCATGGTCTTCAGAATTGCTGAATACCCTTCGTTGAAGCTGCTCACTGCCAGGAAAGTCGCAATCTCCACAGTCTCCGCACCAGAAAGCAAATGCTTGGGAGCTAACCTCCAAACACACGCGTTCAAACTTTCATTTGAATTTTGTGCGGTTTCTCCCAAGCATCGGCCCAATAACTCGTCCTCAGAAAGAAAAAAACTGGTGCGTGAAAAAGGTCCATTTCAGGCAGGTGCATTTTTTTTGTTCAACCCCGAATAACAAACATTTCCGTTCCGTATTCAGAAAAATCCGTTTCAGGGGTGGATTCTAAACAATTTCATGGATCCAAAATTGCAATTTTTTAAAAAATCTATTTTTTGAACCAAAAAATAGTAAACCTCCCCTTAAGGAGTGTGTTTACTGTGTTTATCGCCGCCACTGTTCGTGACTGGCTGGCGACGACGTTTCCATGGTTGGAGGTGGCGTTGAAAGGCGCTCTACTGGCTGCACGGCGACGACTCTTCTGTGTTTGTGTCTGTGTGTGCACACTGTGTCTGCCTGTAGAGTCATCGCAGCACTGGCGGCTGGAAACCAGACCGCCGGCAGCTAAAAAGCCTAAAACTGCTTAGGCGTGTAGCAAGCTTAACTGCCTCCGGTACGGAGCTTGTCCTAAGACCGAAACATTAAAGTATATACCTCGAGTTTCCCTCCGTTTGATCGCAGATTTGCTTGATTGCTTTAGGCACACATATCGTTCGCGCTGTTTTACCCGTTTTTTAACTGCGCACCATCTGTCTCCCCTATGTATTCTTTTGCAGTCTCTAGCGGATCTACAGGGTGGTCCATTGATAGTGACCGGGCCAAATATCTCACGAAATATGCCTCAAACGAAAAAACTACAAAGAACGAAACTCGTCTAGCTTGAAGGGGGAAACCAGATGGCACTATAGTTGGTCCGCTAGATGGCGCTGCCATATGTCAAACGGATATCAACTGCGGTTTTTTTTAAATAGGAACTCCAATTTTTTGTTACATATTCGTGAAGTACGTAAAGAAATATGAATGTTTTAGTTGGACCACTTATTTCGCTTTGTCATAGATGGCGCTGTAATAGTCAGAAACGTATAAGTACGTGGTATCACGTAACATTCCGCCATTGCGGAAGTTATTTGCTTCGTGAGGCATTACCCGTGTTAAAATGGACCGTTTACGAATTGTGGAAAAGGTCGATATCGTGTTGATGTGTGGCTATTGTGATTAAAATGCTCAACGGGCGTGTGGTAAGTATGCTGCTCGGTATCCTTGGCGATATCATCCAAGTGTCCGGACCGTTCGCCGGATAGTTACGTTATTTAAGGAAACAGGAAGCGTTCAGCCACATGTGAAGCGTCAACCACGACCTGCAACAAATTATGATGCCCAAGTAGGTGTTTTAGCTTCTGTCGCGGCTAATCCGCACATCAGTAGCGGACAAATTGCGCGAGAATCGGGAATCTCAAAAACGTCGGTGTTGCGAATGCTACGTCAACATCGATTGCACCCATACCATATTTCTATGCACCAGGAATTGCATGGCGACGACTTTGAACCTCGTGTACAGTTCTGCCACTGGGCACAAGAGAAATTATGGGACGATGACAGATTTTTTGCACGCGTTCTATTTAGCGACGAAGCTTCATTCACGAACAGCGGTAACGTAAACCGGCATAATATGGACTATTGGGCAACGCAAAATCCACGATGGCATAGGTGTGTGTGTCTGTCCCTAGGATAATTAAGGGTAAGTAGTGTGTAAGCTTAGGGACTGATCACCTTAGCAGTTAAGTCCCATAAGATTTCACACACATTTGTTTTCGACGCCTCCGTCATGGAGGTCAGAACCGCGGGATGATGTTGTTGTTGTTGTGGTCTTCAGTCCTGAGACTAGTTTGATGCAACTCTCCATGCTACTCTATACTGTGCAAGCTTCTTCATCTCCCAGTAACTACTGCAACCTACATCCTTCTGAATCTGCTTAGTGTATTCATCTCTTGGTCTCCCTCTACGATTTTTACCCTCCACGCTGCCCTCCAATGCTAAATTTGTGATCCCTTGATGCCTCAAAACATGTCCTACCAAACGATCCCTTCTTCTAGTCAAGTTGTGCCACAAACTTCTCTTCTCCCTAATCCTTTTCAATACCTCCTCATTAGTTATGTGATCTACCCATCTAATCTTCAGCATTCTTCTGTAGCACCACATTTCAAAACCTTCTATTCTCTTCTTGTCCAAACTATTTATCGTCCACGTTTCACTTCCATACATGGCTACACTCCATACAAATTCTTTCAGAAACGACTTCGAAATCTAACTCTGAAATTATGCGATTTTCTTATGGGTGGCCGAAGGACGCCTTTCAGTCACAGCGTTGCTGAGAATCAACTTGAAAATGCATGAGGTGCCGTAAAGGGCCTAGTTGATGCTACCCCTTCCTTCCTTGGGCACGTTGATTCCCACACATTGTGCAGTCGAAGACTGCAACAGGGCGATTTTTGTTCTTCACAAATCTGGTCTCTGCTGCCACAACCCGCGTGTTTCAACCCTGCTTTAGGAGATCGCAGGGCTGCAACTCCACGGAACGCTATCTCACCCCTTTGGAGTGTTGCGTGACAGTAATTTTTGCTGTGCCATACGGGGTGGAACCACTAGGGAGCGTTCAAAACTATTCGAAAATATTAGAAAGTGATCCGAACCAGTAAAGTGTTTTTATGCTTTTTCATCCCTCCTTTTTCGCGCCCTCCTGTGGCGTGATCATGGAAGGGTTTCGTACTGACAGGTGCCTGAATAAAATGACGAAGTGCCGTCTAAGACCACCCAGTTAGGCAAAACCCTCGATGCCAACCTTGCAGCTTTGTTGAACACTTGAAAAATGCACCTGTCAGAAATTTTGAAACTGATTCAGTCTCGCGGCTGCTCAAGCACCTGAAGGTAGGGCAAACTCGAGCTAAGGATGTAGAAGGAATTGTCTAAGCCTCAGGCGATAGAGCAAGTTAATTAAATAAATAAACAACTACTGATAGCAATGCAACAAATTCTTGTTGAACAACGTTAATTCTATCCACTGTCAAATAAATAATTTCAAGCTAAATAAGGGTCACCAGCCTCGCTCTGACAAGCGAGACGGTGTTAACATTGTCGCTTCTCCTAAACCACTAATCAGTGCCCTGTAGCTACATGACACCTTTCCAAAGCCTCCGAAGTCCAAGCACTGGACTGGGCAACAAACACCACGGTAAATCACTACACCGTTACCCACCCTTTCCACCATCTCCTCTTAAACAACACAGGAGCATAGTGTAAGATCAAAGAAGATAAAGACCGACACGAGAACTCTCACTTAAAATTTCTACTGGAGCAAACCGCAATTTATTCTCCTTCTAATAACCCTTGTCAGTCCATCTCGTTCGTTACGGAACTCGTCCAGCTAGCCAGCCGCTCAATGCTGTGCTACACAATCTCTTCCTAAACGGACCGTGTACGCTCCCTAAACAGCGACATCCGCCTTTGGGCATCCGACTACGACTGTTCCCACACTCTCGTACACGGACGCAGCGTCGAAAACCCTCTACACTCGCCACACAGAGACAACAACTTTACTGATCGCTGACCACAAACTTCTGAAATACGCGCCGTCACGTCAGCCTTAGCCCGAGGGTTCAAAACTGCCCATTGTACCCCACCAGCGCCGCTGACCGACTCCACTTCGTAAGCTGCTGTCAGCTACACGACACTCCTTTCACGTGAAGACGTTTTGGCCAATTAGTCTAAAGAGCTCCGATTCTTGATGGCTTGACAAAGGCAATTAATGTGCCTATCTTTAAGACGGGTAACAAGGCGCTCTGTGAGAATTATTGAGAAACAGCACTACTGCGGCACTGCATGAAGATTTACGAAAAGATAATTTTACAGGAAATCAGGAAAGAGAAAGAACAACAGTTATCGTTGTCCATGATCACATTACTGTTTCCCTGGGTCCCAGTGCTTCCATTTCGATTTTTTTCCTCATACTTCTCTTGCTGTCACACATTCGTTCCCATGTAGAACAATTTTTCAGCAGTAAGCAGACATGTAAGTACTCCCTCATTCCCCCTCAATTTTCCTACATTTTGTCATACCTCCCCTAATTTATATGTGTTTTCTGTCAATTTTCGAATTTTTTTAACGATGTTTAGATCATATTTTGACATTTTTTTCGATATGCGTATGTTGTTATTGCTACATAACGATGTGTGGTTTGATTTTATACGTGTAATATACGTCAACCTATTAAATCAGTTCCTGCGAATTTCCTTCTTTCTGGTGATCTATATTCATTCTTTTCAGACAGGATGAGAATGAATCGAACTGATAATAACCCTCAATTCGTTGCAGTATGAGACTCAACAAGTGGAGTGTGGGAAGGATATAGTGGAAACTCGAAGTCTGGAAACAATTCAATGTCTCTCACCAATGCATCAGAGAACATGTCTGCAGACTTGTGTAGTGGTGCAGTTGATGGAAACTCAAAGTCTGGAAACAGTTCTGCACGTTGACTTGATTCACAGTCCAACTTGTAGGGAGTGCAACAGGGAGATGAGCTGTGTACAAAGCTAATTTGTCCTGCTGCTGCCTCAATTTTCCATAAGTACATCCTCCTATTACCTACCATCGATAAAACACATGTGCATGTATGAATTTATGGGGTCAAAGGGCGACATTATTCTGTTGTAAACATGCACAATTTAATAACGCTATTTCATGTGCAGAAATCCCAGTCTGGACCCTTACACCCGCTTCCCCTCACTTCAACGACACCAAATACGCTGCCTACCCAACGTAGGAGGATCTAACTTACAGACTGGATCCACACTACACATTATCCCGGAATCATTATGCAGATGGATCCACCCCAACTGATACTTGAACCTTCGTGTTAGAGGATCCATCGTGAAAAATATTACTGTTGTTGGGTATAGTGTAAGCAGTATTCCTGGGAGTACAGCATGCTGGATCCATCCCAAACAACATTCTTGGAGTTACTGCAGGCAGATACATCTTTTTGACACTCCTAGGGTCATATGAGTGATGGATCCATTCTGAACATAATCTGGTTCAAATGGCTCTGAGCACTATGGGACTTAACATCTGTGGTCATCAGTCACCTAGAACTTAGAACTACTTAAATCTAACTAACCTAAGGACATCACACACATCCATGCCCGAAGCAGGATTCGAACCTGCGACTGTAGTGTTCACGCGGTTCCAGACTGAAGTGCCTAGAACCGCACGGCCACACCGGCCGGCGAACATAATCTGGGAATTATTAGATTGATGACTCCACCCCATCCACTATGCTAGTGTATCCACCCCATAGTGATGTGAGCTGGATCCATATCTAATAATATTCCTGGCTGTATCCCAATGTGGTTCCAGCGTTATAGATTTCCTGTTCATAGTGCAGACAGATCCACCCACATAAGCACTTTAGACGCCACCGTGGGTCACTTCCATCACAGGCAGCGCATTCACCAAGTCTTGCATTGAGCCAACCCCAGCACAGGAGTGGTCACAATGGGTCAGCGACTGGGATTCACGGCTTAAGGCAGCTTCCCAGTTGGCCAGTTCTTCAGGTACACAATACGCTTGGCAGGTAGTGCTTGACCAGACTGGAGGTGACTGGTTAATTTTTTGTCTCGTCTTGAGATGCTCTGTTCAAGTAAGATAAAGAGCACTGCATTCATAAAAATTATCGTACGATGTATTTCCCATGTTTCTGTTGGCTAAGATGTAACTTGTGACTTGTAAACAGGTAAAACAATGATGTTCCTACAGGAGTCCTGTATATAGGGGCTGGGATTTATAGCTGCTCTGGGACAGTGAGTCGCTGTTCTGGTATTATTACCCAGCCTTATGTTCTTCCCAGCAGCCATACACTTGTAGCTTGGCAGGAGGCTACTGCCCTACACTTCAGTGAAAGCTTGCTGTCCTGTTATTGTTATCCAACCTTCCCATATGGGGCTATTGGCTAGACTGGCTGGAGCACTCTCCCGTGCTAGACTAACAGCGAAAATATAAAAAATGGTTCAAATGTCTCTGAGCACTATGGGACTTAACATCTGAGGTCATCAGTCCCCTAGAACTTAGAACTACTTAAACCTAACTAACCTAAGGACATCACAGAGATCCTTGCCCGAGGCAGGATTAGAACCTGCAACCATAGCGAAGGCGTAGTTCCAGACTGGAGCGTCTAAAACCGCTCGGCCACTCCGGCCAGCTGCAAAAATATCCTCTCTACATCCAGCAGCTATTGTCGGAACTGAATGCAGCTATTGTCTAGTGCTCGATCAATGGCAACTACTCTACCCAACTCAAAATGTTTAAATAAACAATATTCACACTGCCTTCCCTTCTGCAAATTGTTTAAATAAATAAATAAACAATATACCATAAATTCTCTGAACAGTATTCTGTACACTGAAGTCCATTTGTTCAGATATTTCACACCAATAGGAGGAGGGGAGTTCGGCTGCACCAGTGTTCTGCATCGGCCATATTGGATTGTGATGTCATAATTAGACTGCGACAGTATTCAAAATGTGATATGCAAATTGAATTTCTATAAATAAAGCATATTATTATTATTATGTCCTCTGCAATACAATGTAATTAGCATTTGAATATACCACCAGTATTCGAATTTACCACCTTTTTTCCGTGTGTGAAGAGAGGTTCCCCTGAGGGGTGGTGGGGGAAGAGGGCATGTGCCAGCTGGGGTAAAGCCATGTCATCATCAGGAGGTGGGGGTAGTTGATTGATCAATTTAATAAATTCGCATAATTAATTTGATATCAAAAGTGTCCTCATACTGTCATTACCCCACTACTTAACTGTATAAATATGAATTTGTTACCATGTACTTGCATAAGTTCTTCATGGTTTGTCTGTTTTTTCCACCTATTTTTTGGGGTAGAGAAGCCTTGGGAAGTACCTACAGCAACTTTGCCCTTCCTTCTTTATTCTCTTTATTGTGCAACGGGAAACACTAGTGGCTGCTGCCATCTCTGGAACATGTTTTACAGGATTTTTTTACTCGCTCATCTGCCTTTTCGAACATAAATTTTGTGGCATTCCACACGATTTCCCATGCCTGACTATGAAGCATTTTCCCTGTAGCACAAACAATGTGTGGAGACTGTGACGACATGTTGTGTAGGAGAGAGACGGCAATGCGAATGCTCGACGTACACGACAAGTGATGGCTGGAACGTGAGGTGGTCACCCTTGAGAAACAAGAGGAAGCGCGCAGCTCAGCAGGCGACACGCCCCTCCAGAACAAAGGAATGCGCTCGCTCAGCGGCCACGGTGAGAACGCGTGTCTGCGACGGGCGGGCGTTATTCTGCGCGAGCCCTACACTGTACACCGCCAGCTGTCTGTCTCCCTACCACACGTCGCTCTGGAGCTGGCGTGTCAGGTGGTTACATCTGAGCGGTTCTGTTGGTTTCTGGTAGGCGTGCTTCCACCGTCGCGTTTCAGGAAGTCTGCAACTCTGCGTTGGATGGCCAGAAAGAGCAGCCTCCCTGTATAAAGTTTTGTTTTAACCTTGCGGGAAACGCTGCAGAAACGCACCAAAGTGAGAAGCAAGCTTTTAGAGCCAACATTTCAAGGTCAGACACAGATCTCAGAATCGGACGAACATCGATTGATGATGACGACCGTTCCTGTCGGTCATCAACTCGCATCACAGCAGAAAATAGTTCGAAAGAGATGCGATCTGAGACTGCAAGATCGTACACAGACCAACCGAGAGCTCGGCAGCACCTTCGGAATAGGTCGCGGTACGTGTGAACGTACTCAGAAGGATAGACAGAGTACGATAAAGATTGCTACGAAGTTTGTGCCATGATTGCTTCAAGACGATCACAAGCAACGTCATGTGCAAGTTTCCAAAGAGTTTAGACAACTGCTTCAAGGCGGTACAAGCTTTCTTTCACACATTGTCCAGAGAGGTGACGAAAGTTGGGTATATATATATATATATATATATATATATATATATATATATATATATATATATATATATGTCCCTCTCACTTTCTCCACTTTCTCACTATATATATATATATATATATATATATATATATATATATATATATATATACTTCTGGCGACTAAAATTGCTACACCACGAAGATGACGTGTTACAGACGCGAAATTTAACCGACAGCAAGAAGATGCTGTTATATGCGAATGATTAGCTTTTCAGAGCATTCACACAAGGTTGGCGCCGGTGGCGACACCTACAACGAGCTGACATGAGGAAAGTTTCCAACCGATTGCTCATACACAAACAGCAGTTGACCGGCGTTGCCTGGTGAAACATTGTTGTGATGGCTCGTGTAACGAGGAGAAATGTGTACCATCACGTTTCCGACTTTGATAAAGGTCGGATTGCGGTTTATCGTATCGCGACATTGTTGCTCGCGTTGGTTGAGATCCAATGACTGTTAACAGAATATTGAATCGGTGGGTTCAGGAGAGTAATACGGAACGCCGTGCTGGATCCCAACGGCCTCGTATCACTAGCAGTCGACATGACAGGCAACCTATCCACATGGCTGTAATGGATCGTGCAGCCACGTCTCGATCCCTGAGCCAACAGATGGGGACCTTTGCAAGACAACACCCATCTGCACGAACAGTTCGACAACGTTTACAGCAGCATGGGCTATCAGCTCAGAGACCATGGCAGCGGTTCCCTCGATGCTGCATCACAGACAGGAGCTCCTGCGATGGTGTACTCAACGACGAACCTGGGTGCACGAATGGATAAACGTCATTTTTTCGGATGAATCCAGGTTCTGTTTACAGCATCATGATGGTCACATCCGTGTTGGCGACATCGCGATGAACGCACATTGCAAGCCCGTATTCGTCATCGCCATACTGGCGTATCACCAGGCGTGATGGTACGGGGTGCCATTGGTTACACGTCTCGGTCACCTCTTGTTCGCATTGACGGCACTTTGAACAGTGGACGTTACATTTCAGATGTGTTACGACCCGTGGCTCTACCCTTCATTCGATCCCTGAGAAACCCTACATTTCAGCAGGATAATGCACGACCGCATGTTGCAGGTCATGTACGGGCTTTTCTGGATACAGATAATGTTCGACTGCTGCCCTGGCCAGCACATTCTCCAGATCTCACACCAATTGAAAACGTATGGTTAATGGTGGCCGAGCAACTGGCTCGTCACAATACACTAGTCACTACTCTTGATGAACTGTGGTATCGTGTTGAAGCTGCATGAGCAGCTGTTCCTGTACACGCCATCCAAGCTCTGTTTGACTCAATGCTCAGGCGTATCAAGGCCGTTATTACGGCGAGAGGTGGTTGTTCTGGGTACTGATTTCTCAGGATATATGCACCGAAATTGCGTGAAAATGTAATCAATGTCAGTTGTAGTATAATATATTTGTCCAATGGATACCCGTTTATCATGTGCATTTCTTCTTGGTGTAGCAATTTTAATGGCCTATAGCGAGAGAGAGAGAGAGAAAGAGAAAGGATTAGTCACTAAGGCTCTGTCACCACTGGCCACTTGCTACGTAAAGAGCTACACTGTGGTTCTAAAATGTTTGATTGACGATTTGAGGGGAAAACATTGACAAAAGTGGCTGTACGAACAATTGGGTAATCGGTTATAACAATGCACAACAGCATGCAGCGTACATTATTCGCAAAATTTTGATTAAAAATAAGATGACAGCCGTTCTTTCATGTTCCTCACCATGAAAGATCAATTTAAAGCGGCGAAGATTTGATGCAGTGGAGGAAAAAAATGGCTCTGAGCACTATGGGACTTAACATCTTAGGTCATCAGTCCCCTAGAAGTTAGAACTACTTAAACCTAACTGACCTAAGGACACCACACACATCAATGCCCGAGGCAGGATTCGAACCTGCGACCGTAGCGGTCGCGCGGTTCCAGACTGTAGCGCCTAGAACCGCTCGGCCACCTCGGCCGGCTACAGTGGAGGAAATTCAGCCGTATGCGAAGAGGGTACTAAACACCGCATCAAACAAAGACTTCCAGGTTGCATTTTAAAAGTTGCGAAAAGTTAAGGTCGGCTTTGAGCCTGACGGTACAGAATAAGTTGTAGGTGATCTGTAGTAATTTCGGGAACTTCTGGCTACGACCTCGTATCATAAGGGCACTTTGACGTGTTTAACAGTGAAGAAACTGCGACAGTAGGCTGGGAGAGAGAAGACGGACAGAGGAGGAACAGCAGAACACACCACAGCACGGGTGACCTCTGGCGGAGCCCGGCGCGGCTCTTGCCGCTTCGCGCTGCCCACATTGGCTGCCGCGGGCTTCACCTGTCTGCGACCACGCCCTCCACCTGCCTGATTAAATCAGAGGGTTTTCCCGCAGATCGTGCCCGCCATAAATAAGCAGTCGTGTTCCGCGTTAATCCTGGTCAGCCAGACTGGCTTATAGAAGCGAGGCAGCGATAAGGCGTGGATGAGAGGTCGGCGTCGGTTAGAATTAATGGCGCCGATGGTGAACTTCGTTCTTTGAACATTACGACATCCGGCAATAGGCTCTCAAACGTCCGAAACACGTTTCGAGTGGCAGAAGCCAGTACCGTATACTGGACGGCGAATGTCCGTCACAGACAAAACCAACGCCGCGAGTGGTGGGGAAGTGTCGTAGGATCTCTCGTGCCCTTCACGGGATGCGTCGGATATGGCGGGCACTGGGCAGCAATGGCATACTATCTGCTGCCTATTGAAGGATTTAGATGGAGAGTGCGGCTACCCACAAATACTTTTAAAAAACCTCAGACAAGTGTCGGCGTGGAAACTTTTTGAAGTACGACACCTCGTAAACGACTCGCAACAAACACCAGTGACGTTCTAATTTCCCCCTCTTTTAGTTTGTTTATGTCAATAGGCATTGTTGCATTTAAAAAAGTGTATGTCCGCACAAAAAATACTCTTTGTAAGTATTATTACCATCTGTTGATTGGCTAACAATACGAGTCCCCGACTACCAATCCATTCTGTGAAAGCCGCACAAAAATAGCACTCTCCATTTCCACAATATTTGAGGCGCAAGTTTTAGGTGATTCACCTTATACACAGTGGTCCATTGATCGTGAGCCGGCCAAATATCTCACGAAATAAGCGTCAAACGAAAAAACTACAACGCGATACCACGTACTTATACGTTTGTGACTATTACAGCTCCATCTATCACAAAGCGAAAAAAGGGGTCCAACTAAAACATTCATATTTCTTTACGTACTACACGAATATGTTGAAAGGTGGCTACACTGAGTCACAGCGCCAGAGATTGCGCCAAAGAGTTTTATTCCGCCGCCTCCACTGGCAGTGCTTGTTCAGAAGTTGCCGTGGGCAGTAGTAGTTCTGAGGTTGTCGTGGTCAGAGCTTGTTGAGAGGATGTCGATAGCAGTACTAATTGAGGGCATGTCGTGTGCAGTTGTTCTGATGGGCTAGACATCCGAGGCTGTACGATTGGGGATGTTGTAATGATCAGAGTGTATTTTTCGTCAATGTATATGAGGTAATAAAAAAATTTTTGTATTTTAAATTTTCTAAATAACAATGCCTCTTGGTCACAGGTTCAGTCAACAAAGCATCTGCCTTGTGTTCATGTATTAGAGAGTAATTCTGGTTTCTATGTGCAATCATAGTATTTCTGTTTTTTTTTTAATTACTTCATTGTAAATGGTGTTTATAATATCTTGTCGTATTGAGGAAGAACCGTGCCAGATGTGTACGTTGAATCACACTTCCACACACAGAACAGTTACACTTGTGCTTTGTTGTTTCGTAGCTTTTATACTTGCTGGGGACTTAATTAATTGTGTTAACGGAAATTTCCTTTCATTCTTTGTTGTTATTCTATGCAGTCAGATTGCGTACTAATACTATTCAGGGCCAACCGTTTACGAGACTTCGTAGCCGGACATACAGCTACTAAAACTAAAAATATTTGCATTATATTTAATTAAGCCCCCATGCAATGTAAAAAAAATGGGGGTTCCTATTTAAAAAAACGCAGTTGATATCCGTTTGACCTATGGCAGCGCCATCTAGCGGGCCAACCATAGCGCCATCTGGTTTCCCCCTTCAAGCTAGACAAGTTTCGTTCTTAGTAGATATTTGGCCCGGTCACTATCAATGGACCACCCTGTATAATAAAGGTAAAAGAAAGAACCGTAAAACTGCAGACCAATATCCTTAACATCGGTTCCATGTAGAATTCTTGAGCGTATTCTCAGTTGGAATATAATAAATTTCCTTGAGATGGGGTAACTTGTGTCCACAAATCGGCACGGATTTATAAAGCAACGATCGTGAGAAGCTCAGCTTGCCCTTTCCTCCCTCGGTATCCTGTGAACCTCGCATGAACACACACTGGTAATCGCAGGCCACCACCACTGCTGAGGCCTACGTGAACATTACTGCAGGCCACCTGCTTCCCTCGACGATGTCCTTTCCGAGGAAGGAGGTGCTCTCCAGCAGGATAACTGTACGTGTCGCGAGGGCGCAATTGAGGTGCAGTGGTTTGAGGAATACGGCAGTGAACTCGCGTTGATGTCTCGGCCACCATATTTGCGTGACCTCAACGCAGTGGAAGACACCTGGGGGCATGTGAACGCGAACTGCGCGCTCACACACCACCAGCCGGGGTGACCCGTGCGCGCACATGCGGTGCCAAACGAATGCCGGACATTTGCCACACTTGCCCCTTCGCCAGGTAGCTTGAGTAGCGATCCCTCAGGTAAGGGACGCCCTTCCCCGCACTACCTCTGTCCGCTTTCAAACCGCCGTCTCCACATCTTACTCGATACAACCAGTACGTAAGGGACCTTCTTCTTCGACATCTTGGCCAAATACAGAGATTCTTTTCCGAAATTGAAACATTTATAACTTTTGGGAAACGAAAGCAATACCGACGATTATGTCAGTATGCAATTAGTTCTGCCAAGTATAAATATAGACCCCTCTGTCGGTAGCGTAGCTTCCTTTCGTGCTTACTGATTGCGATATAAATAGTCCGTCGGCATGGGAGTAACAAGAAAGGAACGATGTAAAGAGAATGCGAATGTACGCTAATCATTTCTTTTTGATCACTGCATTTGTGCCTACTTTAATTACTACAGCGGCACGCCCAAAAGACAATAAGGAAAGAAGAAATGGGAATGGGAAGGTTTGAAAAGAAGAACGACATACTCCATATTAATTTACTCTCTAAAATCCGATATCCCTTGCGGCGAAGCATTAGTTAAGAAAGTGTAGCGGGACAATGTTCAAAACATGACTGAAAATACGTTCACGAAATAGAGATAAGAACATCTATGATTGACATGTCATCTGAAGCCGACGTACAATTTTAAAATGGTAGAAATAAGGAAATGAAGTAATACAGAATGCTATGCTTGTAACGTATGTTGTTGTTCTACATTGTTTAGCACTGGTATTTACAGGTTGACAGAGAAAGCATCCTAGGTTTTGGAGGGAAAAGCCGTAATTGTAATGGTCTGCACTACAACAGAAACAAGAAGCACAACTTAAGGAAAATTAATGTAATGTGTGTTTCAGCTCTCAAGCGACATTGGAGCAGATAGTTCCTGTGACTTAGTATGGGCAGAGGTTATATTCGACAACCGGAATAAATTAATAACTGGCTCATTTTACCGACCCCCGGTCTCAGATGAAACAGTTGCTGAACAGTTCAAAGAAAACTTGAGTCTCATCACAAATTAGGTACGCTACTCATACAATTATAGTTGGCAGTGACTTCAATCTACCTTCCGTATGTTGACAAAAATACATTCTCAGACCCTATTGTAGGTAGAAAACAACTTCTGTAATTGTTCTAAATGCTTTTTTTAAAAAAATTATTTTGAACAATTAGTTCAGAGGCCATTCAAATTGTAAATGGTAACGAAAACACTTGACCTCTTAGCCACAAATAATCCTGAGCATCACGACGGATAAAGGTATTAGTGAACACACAGTCGAGCGAGGCTCAATTCCGTAACAAAGAAATTCACCAAAACTAAACGCGAAATATATCTATTTATAAAAGCAGCTAAAAATTCGGTTGACGTCTTTCTAAGAGACAGTCTCCAATCCTTCCAAACTATGTAAGTGATGACCATATGTGGCTTAAGTTCAAAGAAACAGTATCAACAGTACTCGAGAGATTCATACCAAATAAATTAATAAGAGACGGAACTGATCCCCCATTGTACACAAAACACGACAGAAAGCTGCTACAGGAGCACCGAAAAAGGTACGTATAATTTAGACGAACGCAAAATCTCCAAGATTTTCGAATTTTTACTGAGGCTCGAAATTTGGTGCGGATTTTAGTGTGAGATGCATTTACTCGTAATATTTCCACAATGAAAGTCTCTCTAGAAATGTGGCGGAAAATCCAAAGAGATTCTGGCCCTATGTTAAGTAAACCAGCGGAAAGGCTCAGTAAGGAGGAGGAGGAGGGGGAGACAAGGGACCCAACCCTTCGGAGCAGGTAAATCGTGGCAAATGTCCGACGTGGCGAATGTCCGCACATGCGGTGCCACACACCTCCCGAGAAACTACCAGGGACTTATCGTATCCACGCTACGCAGAACGCTGCCGTGCTGTGTTATTTGGACGAACACGCCTTCAACCAGGCGGTCATTACGTTTTGTTTCACCAACGTACGCCTCCTGTACGAACGCAGGTGTCCTTTATTTCTTCCTTACCGTCGTAAGAATAAGTGTTGTGTAGGTACTTCTGCGATAAGCGATATTAAGAACAATAGCGATTCAGTTTTGAATTTCACCCGAAAACTTGATACTGGAGATGGGAATAAACATCGAAAAGTAATGAAGACAACGTAATATTCAGTAACCGATACATATGATTCTGCTTGGGAGAACAGAAACCAGTTAATGACAAACATACAAATACATCAGAAGTGTGATGCTCACTTGTGACAGTAATGATCGAGGTTTTCAGATCACGTAGGATGACGAAATTGTTGAAAACCTGTTGCAAGCAAACAGACAGCAGCTAATGCAAGAAAATGAAACGGATGAAAATATAGATGCAGAAAATGATGCAGGAGTATCTCATTTCGAGACCTGTAAAATAGCTTTCAAATGGTTCGGGAAACAAAGTTTAATTTAAAATGAATTTGCGATGTAGCAGCAACGAAGAAAAAAAGTTGTTTACGTCAAATGACAGTTACCAAATATTTTTAAAACAATAAACTACAGTGACTGGCCTGTGTAGCTTTTGTTAGGTATTTCATAATTGAGGTTGCAGTATTTTTGTACTTTTAAAAAAATGTACATTCATAGGACAAAGTATCTCCAAGCTCTTTTATGGTTAATTTTAAAAAGTTTAATTTGTTTTTCTTGTTTTGAATAAATACCCAACATTATGTATTAACCCTAGAAAGATAACCATCTGAAAACATAGTTAAAATATAACAACATGCGGGCAATGAAAGTTACCTTTCTAGAGTTAATAATACAAAAATCATTTTCTTCATACATTCAATTATCCGGATTTTCGAATATCCAAATGACTTACGACAACAGTTAGTCCGGTTAACCGCGTCTCCATTGTATTAGAATACTCTGAACACAAAATTCATTGCCGAATTGGAAACATATTCGCAACCCGCTCATATAGTAGGTAGCCATATTTTCGAAATTAGTAATTATGAGTGTGAGAGACTTACTGTAATAATTAAAGTACATTTCAAATTTGCAATTCTTGTGGATGAATCGACTGATGCTAGAACGTTCGCACTGTTATTGCATATGTGAGGTATTGCTATGTCAGTATTAAGAATGAAGTTGTTTTACTTTGTCGATCGTTAGCGGGCAAGTGAGGACAGCTTTCAAAAACTGAACAAATTTTTCGGTTAAATGGAATGGAATGAACGTGCTGGAGTATGTATCGGCGATGCAGAGGCAATTACAGGAACCCTAACTTGCCTGGATATCGCGTTAAAGTTACATCTGCCGCTAATGGACCTACTACTTTTATTTTATTCATCAAATAGCTTTAGTGGTTAACAAAATTCCGGAAAACTGAATGGCGTAATTAGTTACTTAGTTAATTATTTTAATGAGCTGTGGACCATTTGCACGATGAATTGCAATGATGTGGAACGAATTATTTTACATTCACATCGCCAAGTAGTCTGTAAATATGACTGCCTGCTGAACATTTATGTTTTTTTATCATTTTATTTTTTAATTTTTTTATATGTTTTTAGATATTCAGATGTGAGTTAGTAATTCCTACCCATCACCTTTTAACCATCACAATAGCAGAAATTCTTCTACGAAATAGGAGTCGTCAAAAAGGAACTTTTATAGTTTGTTTTCAAATTTTACTGTGCTATCTGTCAGGGATATTATATCCCTGGGTAAGTTAACAAAATTTTTGTTGCAGCACTGTGCAGCCCTTTTTGTGCTAACGACAGCCTTAATGTGAAGAGATGAATGTCATTTTTCCTCTGGTATTATAATTGTGTACATCATTGTTGCTTTTGAACTGTATTGAATTATTTACAACGAACTTCACGAGGGAACAGATATACTGTGAAGAAGTAGTCAGAATGCCCGAGTCCTTAAACAGATGAATCAAAATATGCTAATACGTCAACTTACTGATTTGTTTCGCCACAAGATTTGCTGTGCCTCTAAGTGCAAATGTGGCTGAACAAAGTTGGTTTAGGAGTTCCAAAAATTTACTTTTTGCGGTTTAAATTCTCATCGATATGGACACCTAAGAATTTTGAAGTTTGCACAGGATAGAGTAGCATGGAGAGCTGCATCAAACCAGTCTCAGGACTGAAGGCAACAACAACAACAAACCCTATTTGTTATTTCCTGACCATATGTCACACTTGTCATTGGTGTAGAACCCCTAGATGTCAACTCAATATGTTGTGTCTTTCTGAAAATGAGCGTGAGACCATTCACAGAAAACCAGTCAATGATACTTGCAAGAAATTTGTTTACCATCTCTTCTGCTTCTGTATGTATGCTTGGATTGATTACAAAGCTAGGGTCATCTGCAAAAAGAATTAATTCTGCTTGTTGTATGTCAGACAAAAGGTGGTTAACATATATGAGGAACTGTAGTGGATCTAAGACTGAGCTTTTGGGATACCCAAAGGTGATTTCTCCTCTGTCAGAATGACATCCCCAGACTATATTGGTAGAGTTACTAAGCACGACTTTCTGCGTCCTTTTGATTAGATACGACATTATCCTTTGCTTAGCTACATAATCAGTCCCATAAAACTTCAATTTATCTCGGAGTATACAGTGATTCTCACAGTCAAATGCTTTAGATAAGTCGCAGAAAATACTGACCGGCGCTGTTTTATTATTTATTGCTTGTAAAATCTGGTGAGCGAACATGTACATGACATTCTCAGTATGGTAATCCTTCTGAAAACCAAACTGTGATTTGCTGAGAATATTACTCTCGCCAAGGTGAGATGATCTAGAATACACCACCTTCTCAAAGATTTTGGAGAACGATGCTAGTAGTGAAACAGGTCTGTAGTTATTCTCTCTTATCAGTTTTCTTAAGGAGGGGTTTAACAACGGTATATTTCAGTCAGTCTGAAAAAATGTCTTGAGTTAATGATGCTTACATATTTGAGATAAGACAATGGTTATTATGTCGGAAGAAATATTTAGTACTCTGTTGAAAAAGCCTTGAAAACTAGATAGGCTTTTATTTTTGAGGGAATGTATACTTTTCTTAATTTTAGAAAGAGAAGCTGGTGATGCATTCATATGATTGAATTTTATGAGACTTACTTCTTCAGCATAGTGCTGCGATTTTTCTCTTGTAATGTTTGTCCCAACACTGTGTACTATATTTGTAAAATGATTATTAAATATATTTGCTACCTGTGACTCATCATTTATAGCCATTGCATTCAGTTCAATAGTGACGTTATCTTGAGCTGTGGCTGGTTCTCCTCTCTCTCGCTTCACTGCATGCCTTACGTGTGTTGTCGGAATTACTGATTTCTGAGATTATGTGCATGTTCCTAGATCTTTTAATAATCTTTCTTAGTCATTTTGAGTAGTTTCTGTAGTGAGCAACTACTGTAGGATAGCTACTTGTCTTGCCAAAAGATACATTTCTCTTTTCATTTCACAAGATACTTTAAACCCACTAGTAACCCATGGATTTTTACAAGGCTGTGTCCTTTCTGATTATGTTATTTGGAAAGCTATTTTCGAATAATGATATAACTTATCTTGGAATAGATGACATTTTATGCCAGAATTTACTTCAGAAACAGATCGTCTCTTGTAAACTATTCTTAAACATTCTAACTGATTTCCACTGAGAAGTAACCATACTGCAAGGCATAATGTTATTTATCCCAAATAACTGTGCATCATGATCAAAGAGAACAGCTATTTTCTTGCTTTGGGCTTCGCGAAAGAAAACATTATCAGTGAAAGCTGTACTGTATTTATCCACACGTTTTGGAAAGTTAATTACTGAGATCAAATTGTAGAGTCCAAACAAGGTTTACACGTCGTTTTTCTATCACAATCTTTTAGAAAATCTGAATTGAAGTCACCGTAGTCTACTAATTGCTTGCTGCTGTCTGACAGATAGCACAGTAAGTAATCCAGATTCCTCATAAACAGTTAAAAATTTCGCAGATGGGATCCATGTACGACTACAATTGAAAGTAAACTGTTTTTCGGTATTAGTTCACAAGCAAACACTTCTGTGTGCTGATCATTACAAAATAGAATTGTGTCAATATTTTTGAATTTGTGTTTTGTCTTAATATATGTAACTATTCCTCCTTTCCCCATATTAGTTCTGCATGAGTAAGCTGCTGGAGTGTAATTTTTTATACTATGAAACTTATCTAACTTTGTGGTTGTGTGGTGTTTAGACAGGCAGAGGACGTCTTCTAAATGTAGTTACAATTATCAGTCTAATTAACTAGTGTACTATTAATGATTGCTTCTTTGAAAACTTAGACAGTGAAGTGGAATCGAGTTTCAGGACATTTTTCCTGCATATGGAAGTGCGATGGCTGTTAGCGGGAAGAGCTCTAGAACGACCGTTAGAGATAAACAGCTGTAAATACGTCAAAATCCACAGTGTAAATTAGCTTTTTCAGTTATCCAATGCTTCAGACATATTTGAGAAAATTAAAGAGTTAAACACGTGTCTTAAGGGGAAAACAAGAATACCTTTATAAAAGTCAGAATTGCGTGAAGAAATTAAACACTTGAAACACGATGTAGAAAAAAATAATTGGAACTGGTTTCAAACACAGACTACTTTATTTCTGCCATAGGAATGGGACATGTGAAACATGTCTCGATAAGATATCAGGAACAATTTGTGCAACTTGCATGTAAGTCAAATCAGAAACTCGAATTATCGAGAAAGAACTGCAGCAATTTCTTGGTTGCTATTACTGCACGATTTCTAGTACTGTTGGATTTAGCAACGACTGTTCTTCAGGCAGTAGTTACAACTTATTTGTGAGAATCGTCATTTTGAGCAATGGCTGCCTTTGAATCTTAATATCGCTCACGTCTTCAGAACATTTGCGAGTGCCACGGTATCAGCACTGACGGACTAACTTACATTCACTCATCGTTAACTATGTATTTTGAGACTACTATCTCAGTAGTTGTGAGAATAACAAAAGGCTGTACCTTCGGCGTCTTCTTCACGCGTACCACGACGCGTTTCAGGAATTTATTCCCATTTTCACGTTAAGTGAGAGTTTACATTGACGTTGCGTTGCATGTTGCGTGTGTGTCTGTGTTGTTCTGCTGCTGTCGCCCTGCTGGTGTATTTTTATGTTCTTAAGACAGTGCTGCTATTTTAAAAACAGTCGTAGGTTGCACAATAATCTTTATTAACTCAAGAACAAAGCGTTTCGTCCGGATAGGGCATCATCACGTTATCTGAAAATATAAGAGGACGACGACACTACAATAAATCCGGCGCGGTACTATCATGGAATACTGTAAAAGCAAAATAAGCTACAAAAACCGACCGAATAAAATTATATAGAGAAGCATAATGTAACTCACGTTAAAAATCAGAAACTTGCTGCAAAAAAGCATGAGTCAAGAAGGAAAGACACTAAATAATATGTACTAAAAGGGAACCTATGCGGAAAAAATATTAAACATTAATGAAATAAAACCACCGAGATCAGGCAGGAGTAGAGAACGAAGCACAAACCCATAAATCCGTGTTACCTTATGGAGGCGACAACAGGCATAGCAGCGCAGAACGGGTCCTCGTGTGCAAACTGTAAACACAGCCGTACACTACAACGGCCCTAGAGTAACTGTTAGTAGCATAAAAAAAGTGTTTCCATAAATATTGTCATTTCTGTCTGAGCAGCTTAGTTCAAATGGCTCTGAGCACGAAGGGACTTAACTTCTAAGGTCATCAGTCCCCTAGAACTTAGAACTACTTAAACCTAACTAACCTAAGGACATCACACACATCCATGCCCAAGGCAGGATTCGAACCTGCGACCGTAGCGGTCACGCAGTTCCAGACTGTAGCGTCTAGAACCGCTCGGCCACCCAGGCCGGCTGCGCAGCTTAGTATTTACGGGTAGTATTATTAGTGTAATCAACTATTTCAAAAGTTAAACCATACTGAAAAGCAGAATGTGTGTTAACAAGGAACAAAGTATGTAAAACATTTGTTCTCCTTGTACGAGAGCTGCAGCAGTTAGGCAGAGAATTTCTTTATCGTAACAACTTTGAGAATAGCAGTCAGTGGCAGTCGGTTCTCTATGCAACTGTGAGCATACTGCGAAGATCGTTGAAATACGTATGGAGGAATATTTATAACGTGGCGTTATGTGGGGATACTACAAGAATAGATGTGCCACTATCTAACAATTAACGTCACGTGACTGCAAAAGGAACGAGGAAAGGTGTGGGAATTATTGGTCTGTCACTGAATAGCGACGTCACAGCAACAATCCGGTTAAGTAATAATTTCTGGCAAAGTGCAGTTCTCCTCACTAACAGTCTGCGTTGACACTGTGAGACTATTGAATTAAAACCAGTGTAGACCGCTGATTTCTTTTATCAGCTATTTTCACAATCTTTCATTACAAATTATTTTGGCGTTCAGGTATAAACTTTGTAAGTAGGCTGTTTAGGTTTTTATGTTGGTACCGCCACGTAGCGCTCTGTATGAAAATCACTAACTGTGCTGTGTGCAGTCTGTGGCTGGTTTGCATTGTTGGAATATTTGCTATTGTAGTGTTGGGCAGTTGGATGTGAACAGCGCGTAGCGTTGCGCAGTTGGAGGTGAGCCGCCAGCAGTGGTGGATGTGGGGAGAGAGATGCCAGAGCTTTGAGAGCGGACGATCTGGTTGTGTGTCCGTCAGAAAAAGGAAATTTGTAAGACTGGATGTCATGACTTTTGAACACTATTAAGGTAAATACATTGTTTGTTCTCTGTCAAAATCTTTCATTTGCTAAGTATGCCTATCAGTAGTTAGTGCCTTCAGTAGTTGGCATCTATTACTTAGCTGGCAGTATTGGCGCTCGCTGTATTGCAGTAGTTCGAGTAACGAAGATTTTTGTGAGGTAAGTAATTCGTGAAAGGTATAGGTTATTGTTAGTCAGGGACTATTGAAAGTAAGTTTGCGTTGCGCTAAAAATATTGTGTCAGTTTAGTGATGATAAGAATAAGTAAAGAGAGAAATGTCTGAGTACGTTCAGTTTTGCTCAGCTGTTTGAAGATCAAACAACGTAAGAAGTTTACCAGCACAGTAATTCATAAATTTTTCTAAGGGGATGTTTCAAGTTTTATTCCGAGCATGCCGTTTGCATCATCGCAACGAATTATTCACTTTAGTAACTGCACTATTTTATCTGCATGAGTAGTTATTTTGATTAATCCGTGAACAGTATTTTAATGTGCGTGCATTATAGTGGGGATAGGTATTGTGGTTATTGCGTTACTAGATTATTATGTGATCCAGTGAAGCAGTGTTACACGTCGTTCGCAGCTCCGCGCCAGCATTCCATTTGTCACACCGATTTTGTTTCATTCAAATAACTAATTGTCAGTACGTGATCGTAAAAGTGGAATAACTTTACCGCGCGTACTGAAATTGAATTATAACGCGGCGTCGGGTAATCTGATGTCTTCCCGTTCATATTTTCGATAAATGAACGTCTTTCATAGCAAATCCAGACGGCCGCGTTATAAATCCCTTTCACCCCTCATTCCCGGCCGAGGATCTGTACACGGACGGCGCTTTGTCTCGAGATGGCTGTCTCAGTATCCACATCTCACACGTTTGGACACATGTGAATCCCCCTCCCTCGTGCTCGGTCTTGTTGTGTGGCCCGGCATGCTCAGTGATAGGTTAACTGGCCTATACATTCTTCCGTTCCGTCTCAACGGACGGAGATATCGCATCTTCGTGGAACATGTATTGTCAGAACTGCTGGAGGATGTTCCTCTGACAGTCAAAGGGTTTACTTCCAGCACGATGGGGCGCCAGCACACTTCAGCACTGCATTGAGCAGTCACCTGAGGCCACCTTCGGCCGAGGCGGCCCCGTGGCCACGTCCCCTGACCTCACATATCTCGATTCCTTCGTCTGGGTGCGTATGGAGCAGCTGGTTTATGAAACCGTTGTCGAAGCAGGAGACGACCTCTTCGCTAGAATTGCCGTCGCTGCTGGTACCACTGCGGATATCACAGGAATCTTCGAACGGACGCCAGAATCAATGGTCCGAGCAAGTACTGCGAGCATTTAGGCCAATCTTTGTTGATCAATTATGGGCTGTGGGACAACGGCTGGCATGTATTTCTTGATGCAATAATTTACCAACAGCCGTATGTATTGTAGAAATTTATTTTATGAACTTCTTATGTGCTACCAGTTTCAAAAGTACATTGATGCCATCTTCAGGCCCCACACCTCATAGTCATAAAATCGTTATACACGAAAGGAGCCATATAACTGGATCCGTGAATCAAATCACTATGCAACAGCCACCAAGAGCTGTTGCATAGCGATTTGATTCACGGATCCGTTTATATAGCTCCTTTCGTGTATAGCCATTTTTGACTATGACGTGTGGGTCCTGAAGATGGCATCAATGTACTTTTGAAACTGGTAGCACGTAAGAAGTTTATAAAATAAATTTCTACAATACATACGGCTGTTGGTAGATTATTGCCTCAAGATATAGGCCAATGATCACGCATTCGATCGATTACTGTGAATACCGCTGCTGTAATTAGCAAGCTAAACTACCACTACCGTCTGTGCAAATTGTTCCTAGCATAAGAAATTGCTGTCAGAGACCATATGTACCATAACTAAATACAGGGTGATTTTTTTCCACCGTGTACAAACTGTAGGCATTGATCGATGAGGGGACGTGGAACAAGAAAGGTCTAATGAACTTATGTCCGGAAACGCATCGTTTCCATGCTACAGACCATTTATTCAGTCATACACCGTTACAGAGACTGCCGTCTAATACGCGCTATACCTCACAGGCACAGTTACACTTGTAAGTAGGTTGTTTAGGTTTTTATGTTGGTAACGCCAAGTAGCGCTCTGTATGAAAATCACTGACTGTGCTGTGTGCAGTCTGTGGCTGGTTGGACTCATTGTTGGAATACTCGCTTGTGTAGCGTTGGGCAGTTGGATGTGAACAAAAAATGACTCTGAGCACTATGGCACTTAACTTCTCAGGTCATCAGTCCCCTAGAACTTAAAACTAATTAAACCTAACCAATCTAAGGACATCACACACATTCATGCCCGAGGCAGGATTCGAACCTGCGACCGTAGCGGTTGCGCAGTGTCAGACTGTAGCGCCTAGAACCGCTCGGCCACTCCGGCCGGCGGATGTGAACAGCGCGTAGCGTTGTGCAGTTGGAGGTGAGCCGCCAGCAGTGGTGGATGTGGGGAGAGAGAGAGATGCCAGAGTTTTGAGAGCGGACGATCTGGACGTGTGTCGGTCAGAAAAAGAAAATTTGTAAGACTGGATGTCACAAAATTATATACACATTATGACTTTTGAACGCTATTAAGGTAAATACATTGATTGTTCTCTATCAAAATCTTTCATTTGCTAACTATGCCTATCAGTAGTTGTTGTTGTTGTTGTTGTCTTCAGTCCTGAGACTGGTTTGATGCAGCTCTCAATGCTACTCTATCCTGTGCAAGCTGCTTCATCTCCCAGTACCTACTGCAACCTACATCCTTCTGAAACTGCTTAGTGTATTGATCTCTTGGTCTCCCTCTACGATTTTTACCCTCCACGCTGCCCTCCAATGCTAAATTTGTGATCCCTTGATGCCTCAAAACATGTCCTACCAACCGATCCCTTCTTCTAGTCAAGTTGTGCCACAAACTTCTCTTCTCCCCAATCCTATTCAATACCTCCTCATTAGGTACGTGATCTACCCATCTAATCTTCAGCATTCTTCTGTAGTACCACATTTCGAAAGCTTCTATTCTCTTCTTGTCCAAACTATTTATCGTCCATGTTTCACTTCCATACATGGCTACACTCCATACAAATACTTTCAGAAACGACTTCCTGACACTTAAATCTATACTCGATGTTAACAAATTTCTCTTCTTCAGAAACGATTTCCTTGCCATTGCCAGTCTACATTTTATATCCTCTCTACTTCGACCGTCATCATTTATTTTACTCCCTAAATAGCAAAACTCCTTTACTACTATAAGTGTCTCATTTCCTAATCTAATTCCCTCAGCATCACCCGATTTAATTCGACTACATTCAATTATCCTCGTTTTACTTTTGTTGATGTTCATCTTATATCCTCCTTTCAAGACACTCTCCATTCCGTTCAACTGCTCTTCCAAGTCCTTTGCTGTCTCTGACAGAATTACAATGTCATCGGCGAACCTCAAAGTTTTTACTTCTTCTCCATGAATTTTAATACCTACTCCGAATTTTTCTTTTGTTTCCTTTACTGCTTGCTCAATATACAGATTGAATAACATCGGGGAGAGGCTACAACCCTGTCTCACTCCTTTCCCAACCACTGCTTCCCTTTCATGCCCCTCGACTCTTATAACTGCCATCTGGTTTCTGTACAAATTGTAAATAGCGTTTCGCTCCCTGTATTTTACCCCTGCCACCTTTAGAATTTGAAAGAGAGTATTCCAGTTAACGTTGTCAAAAGCTTTCTCTAAGTCTACAAATGCTAGAAACGTAGGTTTGCCTTTTCTTAATCTTTCTTCTAAGATCAGTAGTTAGAATCTTTTTTTATGTGAGATAAGTGATTCATGAAAGGTATACGTTATTGTTAGTCAGGGATTATTGAAAGTCAGATTGCGTTGCGCTAAAAATATTTTGTGTCAGTTTAGTGATGATCAGAATAAGTAAAGAGAAAACTAAGTACGTTGAGTTTTGCTCAGCTGTTTGAAAATCAAATAAAGTAGAAGTTTACCAGCACAGTCATTCATAATTATTCAAACGGGAAGTTTCACAGAGTGTGCTAAAAATTGTTTCCATGTGCTTCAACGCATGCACGTTCTGTCTCATCCGTTCACATCGGCCAGACTGCATCAAAGGTAGCATGAATACGCTGCTCCACTGTGTCCACGTCGGGTCTGGGCTCTGCATACACGATACTTTTGAGATGGCCCCATAATCAGAAATCTCTCCAGTTTGGATCCGGTGACCGAGCAAGCCATGCAGCTGGACTCCCTCTTCCGATACATCGACCAGGGAAGACACAATTGAGATATGTCCTGACGTTAACGGCGAAGTGGGCTGGAGCACCATCATGTAGCAGCCGCATAACCCTTCGAATCATCAGTGGGGCTTTTTCCAGCAGAGGAGGCAAAATCACCCTCAAGGAGCGCCGATAGTTCCGGCCTGTTAGGCGACGCGAAAGGAAAACTGGTCCCAGAATACGGTCGACAATTATCCCGGCCCACACATTGAATCAAGTCGGATATCGAAGTAGCGAGAAATGATGGTGGGGGTTTCAAGTTACCTGAAGCCGCAGGTCTGTGATAATCGTAAACACAATTTAAAAAAAAAATTTCATTTTAAAATTCAGTCTTGATCGCACCACGTACTCTACAAGAACATAGGTGACCAGTTTCGGTCATATCACATGACCATCATCAGACCCATCGTATCCTTCGAAGACGGTAGGTGGAGCACTCTTCTCAGGTGCTGTGATGTCAACGTGGTGTGATGTCAACGCGGTGCGATCAAGACTGAACTTTAAAAAGGAAATATTTTTAAAATTTTTTTGATCGTTATTCCAAAAATGTTTATTAAAATTGTAAACACAATTGATTGTTCGGCTGAGGACGGGTGTAGGTCCCTCAAACGACCATTGCAGAATTTGGACAGATAAGTGCAGGAATACATAAGGTAAATGCAGAGAAATCTTCGCTAACAGACGCAATAAGCTCCTCACGCAACAGGATGTTGGTGACCCACTTAAAAGAGCACGTTGGTCGCTTTGGAGGGCTCTATAACTGGTACCTGACGTAAGTCGTGGGCAGCGAAGTGGTGTGTGTGTGTGTGTGTGTGTGTGTGTGTGTGTGTGTGTGTGCGCGCACGTGTCTGTGTTGGTGAGCTGTACGGAATCAGTGCAGATAGATAGGTCGACGGGGAAACCGGACATAATCAAAGGTAGGAGCTATCGTCTTTGCGTGCTCGTGACGACACGGTGAATACAGTTGCACGATTTGTTGGGGTAACATCACGAACCGACTAACGTGTCTACAGGGAATGGTGTACCACTGGGAGCGACGTAATGCGTCGTAAGAACAGCGATCGGGGAAAATCCTCCGCTGCAGGGACCGCAGGCGAGGGTCACGCCCTGTTGGTGACAACTGGTTTCAAACTCGACAAAAATTGCTGCTGTCAGATCAGTTTCAACCAGTTTCCGTGCGAATAGTGCAAAGGGAACTGCGTGGAATGGACATTTGGAGTCTGGTACTTCGCAAAAGGCCATTATTCACAACGCCACATAAGGATGCATGTGTGCAGTCGACCAAAGACCGTAGAAACTGGACACCATAAATGTGTACTTTGGCTCAACGAGTCGCAGTGTTGACTGTTTCCAAATGATGGAATATGTCGGACACACTGACGGCTCATTGAAACAACGTGCGCTTATGATCGCACAGTCGACTACCGCAACGCGAAGGACACCAAGCAGCATTGCAGAATGTTTGTGATCAGCGGTTTTGGATTTGTTCTGTAGTGTTGGCAGAAGAGCCAACACCGTGTTGCTAGAGGAGGCTGAAATGCACGCGTTTAATTACACGCAGACTGACGTGAGGTCTGGAACAAGGTAAAGTAATTATCCTATAAAGAAAAGAACGTAGTTCTTGGAATACTTAACTTTAATCCACAATTGGAGTACATCGCTCTTGATGATACAAAAGTATAATAAGCTCAATATAACTGGTAATGGCGCCTTGCTAGGTCGTAGCAAATGACGTAGCTGAAGGCTATGCTAACTATCGTCTCGGCAAATGAGAGCGTATTTGTCAGTGAACCCTTGCTATGAACGTCGGCTGTACAACTGGGCGAGTGCCAGGACGTCTCTCTAGACCTGCCGTGTGGTGGCGCTCGGTCTGCAATTACTGACAGTGGCGACACGCGGGTCCGACGTATACTAATGGACCGCGGCCGATTTAAAGGCTACCACCTAGCAAGTGTGGTGTCTGGCGGTGACACCACATGTTCTGTAACATTTCATACCACAGCTAGACCATTTGTGCCATGACTTTAGCACAGATCGCTGAGAACTTAGTATAAGGCTGTTATCACAGTGAGTAGCCTGTTTTATTCGTTAAGCTGCTGCAGCTTTTACCCAGTTTCCTGTTTTGTCTAATTGCAGGCAACTTCGCGATGTTCTAGGAGCAGAACCGGAACGTATCGCAGTACATGTGAGACAGCACAACAGCTGAGGTAGCCTTCATCAGTCAATTAACGTCAGCCTTGGTGCTCAACATGATGAAGACGGATAAACCGCGTTTACAATTTATGTTCCGTAGTGGCCTGGCGGTGAGTATAGTGGAAATTTAATTATATGTCGCAAGACAATACATATACAAAACTACTTCATGTGAAAATTTAAGCCGGCCGGAGTGGCCGTGCGGTTCTAGGCGCTGCAGTCTGGAGCCGAGCGACCGCTACGGTCGCAGGTTCGAATCCTGCCTCGGGCATGGATGTGTGTGATGTCCTTAGGTTAGTTAGGTTTAATTAGTTCTAAGTTCTAGGCGACTGATGACCGCAGAAGTTAAGTCGCATAGTGCTCAGAGCCATTTGAACCATTTTTTGAAAATTTAAACACACCTCTCCAACATAAAATAACACAAATGACAACAACTACGAGGTGCGGCTAGAAAAAAACCGGACTGATGCTGGAAAAAACATTTATTTACAATTATTTACAATTTCATGTTATCTCCTTTAATGTACTCTCCTCCTCGGTCTCTACACCGCTCCATACGAATTTTCCACTGTTCATAGCAATGCTGCAGATCATTTTCGGTAAATCCATACATTACTTCCGTCGCTTTTTCTTTTACTGCTTCAACAGTCTCAAATCTAGTTCCTTTCAAAGCTGACTTGACTTTAGGGAAAAGAAAAAAGTCACAGGGGGCCAAATCAGGTGAGTAGGGTGGATGATCTAAGATGGGAATGTTGTGTTTTGCCAAAAACGTCTTCACTGACAACGCACTGTGAGCTGGGGCATTGTCTTGGTGAAGGATCCATGACTTTTTTCTCCACAAATCGTTCCGTTTTCTCCGTACTCGCTCACGTAGGGTAGCCAGGACGCTAATGTAGTAATGCTGATTCACTGTTTGTCCCTAGGGTAGCCAATCAATGTGCACAATCCCTTTGATGTCAAAAAAAAAAACAATCATCATTGCCTTGAATTTCGATTTTGACATTCGTGCTTTTTTTGTCGTGGAGAACCAGGAGTTTTCCAATGCATCGATTGGCGTTTAGTTTCGGGATCGTAAGTAAAAAACCACGATTCATCGCAAGTAATAACATTTTCAATGTTTTCCAGGATGTCAGAACAAATCATTCTTCGGCGTTCCTTCTGTTCAATTGTGAGACACTTTGGAACCATTTTTGAACACACTTTGTTCATGTTGAAACTTTCATGAAGAATCTGCCTAACACTTTCCTTGTCAACTCCTGTTAACTCAGACACTGCTCTGATTGTTAAACGGCGATCTTGTCGAACAAGTTTACCGATTTTTTCAATGTTTGCATCAGTTTTTGCTGACAATGGTCTGCCAGTGCGAGTGTCATCACTGGTGTCTTCGCGGCCATCTTTAAATCGTTTAAACCACTCAAACACTTGTGTTCGCGATAAACAATCATCGCCGTACACTTGTTGTAACATTACAAACGTTTCACTTGCAGATTTTCCTAGTTTGAAACAAAATTTGATGTTAACACGCTGTTCTTTCTGTACACTCAACATTTTCCGACGCACAGACAAAATGTCAACTACTTAAAACAGACGCCACGGGCAGACTGAGTGCAGGAGGCAGATGAAACTCGAGCAGTAGGCGGAGCGAGAGTCACGTGACAGGCCACGCGACTTTCAGCCTTATTGCATTCGTTTTATTGTTTCACCAGTACTAGTCCGGTTTTTTTCTAGCCACACCTCGTATATAAGGATATAGAGATGTGTTATGTATTTTATGACATTACTCGTCGCCGTCAGTGCTGATATGTACGTCAAAAGGTTGCATCTCATTAATAGATTACAAATCTGGATCCAGATATTGCTAAGAAAAATATTTCGTAAGTTATCAATCAGTTTAAATTGATTAGCAATGATGAAAACATCACCTTGCAGATGAAACAGGTAACTTGCGTCAACATATTTTGACTTCGCATTTCCACTGGGATACCTCAGTTGCTTCGAAGTGGTCTCGAAAAAAAAGGTTGAGAATTGTACTAGTGTCAGACGGAGTGGGATGAGTTAACGGAAGCTAGGTCATTAGAGACGGAGCACAGGCTCGCACTGTATCAAGGATGGGGAAGGAAATCGGCGGTGCCCTTTCAGAAGAACCATCCCAGTAATTGCCTGGAGCGATTGAGGGAAATCGCGGGAAACCTAAGCCAAGATGGCCTGACGCGGGTTTGAACCTCCGTCCTCCCGAATGCGAGTCCAGTGTGCTAACCACTGCGTCACCTCCCTCGGTCGGAAGCTACTGTGTCCCCCACACAGTCTATTGTGTAACTGCGAATAACAAGTGGTTCTGGCTTCCAGTAATGTTAGTAAGATTGGGGATGATCTGTTAACAGGAAATCAAGTGCGAAAACATTAATTACATTAGAACAAATAAGCCCTCGGTCAGGTGTCAGAGAAAAAAACCTTGGCTCAATATGAGGTGTGAATGACAGTCACTAAAGGTCCACAGTCAGTATTGTTTAACGTTTGAAAGGATAGAGGTTTGCATAGCAGTCGTAATATTTTCTTTATTTAGAAGTGTATTTTCTCTCATAATTTTAAGAGTTTGTCGAAAATATTTAAACATCTTTTTAATTCAGTGTAGTAAGATTGTGTAACTAATAGTTTGTAATATGATGACACGAAATTGTACAAAGTCAGAGTCAGCACCACAAGCGGTTTCTACTGAGGAAGCTATTCAGAGCTAAGTTAATCAAATAGCACAGCTTAAAAATGTTAATAATGCAATATTTAAACAGTTGTGTGAGGTTAGGAAAACCGGTTCAATCCCTCCCACCCTAGATCCCTCAGCAGCAGCCTTGGTAACTCCTTTTTCAGGTAAGCCTGGCGAGGACATAGCAGCCTTTTTGGATGATTTAGTAGCAGCTGCAAAGTTAGGATCATGGTCAGATGAACAGCTCTTACAAATGACAAAGTTAACATTTATAGGAGAGGCTAAAGCGCACGTATTATACCATGAAGAATTACGGAATGCTCCAACATTTGAGGAATTGAAGAAAGGATTACTTAAACGTTTTCAAAAACAGAACAGCTGTAGATTTTATAGGGAAAAATTAAACACTATCACTCAGAGGCAAAACGAGTCGTTAGAAAGCTTTGTAGATAGGGTTAGAAAAGTTAATATTAACACGTATCAGTTGACAACTAGTGATGAAGCAAATAAAGTTATTAAGGCAGAAGATAGAGCTCTGGATACATTTTTACGTGGGTTACCCAGTTACACGCTGAAAGCTGAGAAACTGAAAGAAAAAAGAACTTGTGTGAAAAAAGGCGGATAATTTCAAGAAATTTTACTTTTTAGCCGAAAGTGACTGTTGTGTTAACGCATAATAAGCTTTTATTACGCGATAGTTTGGGTTGTAATGAACAAAGGGCCTACGGTCTGGAACAACCGATTTGATGTAGACCGGGTGCTGGTAACTAAACTCTGATTTAGAAGAAGAGTGGAGAAATCGACAGAATTGAGTAACACGCGTGAGGGTGAGTTTGGTATGCAGCCGGCGGCGGCCGAGTGAAAACCAGAGACTGGCGTCGCCAGCTAGTTCAGTACAAGAGGAGGCGCGTTATGTGGACTACGTGTACACACACTGGAGAGGGAGGGAGGGAGGGGCAGGACGTGTCGCGTGGCCGGGGTGGGGAGCGGTAATTGCGGCGGGGGCGGCGATGCGTCCCCGGGGCGCAGTGACGGTAAGTGGCCGGGGGTGGTTGGCGCAGTCGGCGCTAATCAAACGGCAGCCGCCAGCCCAGAGCCGCCGCCGCGTCACAAAAACACGCGGCCGAGCGTCGCGGCGCTGAATATTCAGGGCGCGGCGCATCGTGGCGCTTCGCCGCCTCCACTCACTCACTCGCCCTCTGCTGCGGCTCTGTGGACAACGGTGGGCCGCCTCCACACGTCTGCTGGCTCAGGAACGAGCACAGGTTGTAAGACGTCGTGGTCTCCTGACCTTCATTGCTTACATATTCCGCCCTCACAATCATATTCCGCACATCAAGACGCTTCATTCGAACCCGAACTCGATAAGATAAATCAATGTTGTATGAATTCATGTAAACGATATGCACTAGGGTTGAAATACTCGAGGCTGGCGTACACATTCCAGACACGATGATCAGAGCAGCTTTTAGTTCGAGAGAGGCAACCTGGACACCGGGAGGCCGGTCCCTTCAGAGGACGAGTCAACCTCGGCCGCCCTTGGAGCGGACAGCGTGTGCCTGAGTGAAAGGGGGAACGACCCCGTGTTCGGCTTAAAAGTAAATTCCGCTACATTGTGTGGGAGCATCCAGCCTACGCATTCTTTACACATAGCACGCAGTTTCAGAGATTTTCACAGGGAGACAGCAAACGCCAAACGCCGATACTACAGATTTCCGGATTGGTCGCCTTAAACGAAACGTCATTCTCCCGTTTTAGAAGAGCAATGCTGATTGGCAGACGATATTTCTGACGCCTTGAGATGAAGGAGTAATGGAAGAGACCGAAAGATTTACCCCTTCACATCTGGCGTGGAGAGGGGCCGTTCCGTTGTCGCTGTTGGAGCGAGGAACAAGTCTCTCCTCAGTACTTCACTGGGAGAGCACCTCTGTCGAGAGCGAATCGGAGTGCGACTCTATATTGAGTCCTTGTGATTAAGCGTTGTTCACTGTGTTGGCTGACACTCTTATTGTGTGGTGTAAACGGACAGAGTTATAGTTAACCGACTGCGAGCGAATTTTTGAGTGGCATCGCGGTGGACTGGTTATCTGACCGGTGTACCACGCCAATAGACTAGGGGCGAATAGGAGTCCTTGACTTCATCAAGGCATAGGGAGAGTTTGATTGGCTAAGGTCAATCCAGATAGAATGAGAATTATCTTATTTGTCAGCAGCGAGCGGTGCAGACAAAAGTCATCGCAGCTTACGGTATTGTGCGCTACAGCTGTTGCGAGCCCCATATTTCCTCCACAACAGTACCCTTCACTGCATTTCACATGCAACAGCCTCGACCCTACCTAGCAACATCCTAACGGATAATTATTCAAGTTGAGTACGCGAGGCTCTCAGCCATTCTGCCAAGTCAATAACAAACTTAAACTTGGTATTGAAATTTCATTAGCGAATCCTATCCTTGAGAGGTAACTTCACATTCCGAAAAGAACCAGGATATTACTTGTTCAATTCATAACTAAAAGTGCCATTGTGATTTCTCAGAATTTTTGCAAAATAAATAATAATTTTCGTTAGTTTCATGTTTTTATTACACTAACTAGCACTCCATTACCCAAGTATCCAACTAGTTAAGTAAGAAATTTTGTGAATTTTTGTGTCATTTCCTTAAAGCGGACGACTCCAGAAGATATTTATTGCTGAAAGTTTTTCAGGCATTTCTCTTTAGAACGTTAGGAGCGTCTGTCTGACTTCTGTAGTAGTGTGGGGGTGGAAATTTCATCTTGCAGGAGCCACAGGGTAAAGGGCACATCTCAGATTAACAGAATAACAGAATAGCAATCCCAGGCTCACAATGTTTTTTGCTCGTGTATCATGTCATTTCTGGAAACCCAGAATCTACTCTGTAGGAATAAACATGGATTCCGGAAACATCGATCGTGTAACACCCAACTCGCTTTATTTGTTCGTGAGACCCAGAAAATATTAGATACAGGCTCCCAGGTAGGCGCCATTTTCCTTGACTTCCGGAAGCCGTTCGATACAGTTCCGCACTGTCGCTTGATACACAAAGTAAGAGCCTACGGAATATCAGACCAGCTGTGTGGCTGCACTGAAGAGCTTTTAGCAAACAGAACACAGCATGTTGTTATCAATGGAGAGACGTCTACAGACGTTAAAGTAACCTCTGACGTGCCACAAAGGAATGTTATGGGACCATTGCTTTCCACAATATATATAAATGACCTAGTAGATAGTGTCGGAAGTTCCATGCGGCTCTTCGCGGATGATGCTATAGTATACAGAGAAGTTGCAGTATTAGAAAATTGCAGCGAAATGCAGGAAGATCTGCAGCGGATAGGCACTTGGTGCAGGGAGTGGCAACTGACCGTTAACATAGACAAATGTAATGTATTGCGAATACATAGAAAGAAGGATCCTTTATTGTATGATTATATGATAGCGGAACAAACACTGGTAGCAGTTACTTCTGTAAAATATCTGGGAGTATGTGTACGGAACGATTTGAAGTGGAATGATCATATAAAATTAATTGTTGGTAAGGCGGGTGCCAGGTTGAGATTCATTGGGAGAGTCCTTAGAAAATTTAGTCCATCAGCAAAGGAGGTGGCTTACAAAACACTCGTTAGATCTATACTTGAGTATTGCTCATTAGTGTGGGATCCGTACCAGGTCGGGTTGACGGAGGACATAGAGAAGATCCAAAGAAGAGCGGCGCGTTTCGTCACAGGGTTATTTGGTAAGCGTGATAGCGTTACGGAGATGTTTAGGAAACTCAAGTGGCAGACTCTGCAAGAGAGGCGCTCTGCATCGCGGTGTAGCTTGTTGTCCAGGTTTCGAGAGGGCGCGTTTCTGGATGAGGTATCGAATATATTGCTTCTCCCTACTTATACCTCCAGAGGAGATCACGTATGTAAAATTAGAGAGATTCGAGCTTGCACGGAGGCTTTCCGGCAGTCGTTCTTCCCGCGAACCATACGCGACTGGAACAGGAAAGCGAGGTAATGACAGTGGCACGTAAAGTGCCCTCCGCCACACACCGTTGGGTGGCTTGCGGAGTATAAATGTAGATGTAGATGTAGACACGCACGCTTCATTCCACCAAAACATCGTGTAGTTGCACTAGGAGACAATTTGTGGAATTACTTTTAGGGAAAGCCGAAAGGTAGTAGGAATATGTGCAAGGACCGTACGAGGGAAATGGCAATATTACAGAAACGAGAGAGCAAGTTAATGGAGATGAGACGGGTGGTTCGATACTGCAAGCAGAACTTGACAGAGCGCTGAAACACCTAAGTCGCAAAAAGTCAGCTGGAGCAGAAGACGTTCCCTCAGAACGACTATGATCGTTGGGAGAATCAGCCGTGACCGAACTACCCTATCTGGTGTGTAACACCTGTGAGGCACTGGATACACCTTCTTACTTGCAAACCTGCGAAGGCAGGTGCTGCTACGTGGCACTACCACCGAACTATTAGCTTAAAGAGTCACGATTGCAAAACAGTGACGCGAATATCTACAGACGAGTGGGAGAACGTAGATGCTGGCTCCAGGGAAGATCAGTTTGGGTTCTAGAGAAATGTGGGAATACGAGAAACAATACTAACCCTACAACTTACCTTAGAGGAGACACTGGGGAAAGGCAAACCTGCGATTGAATCAAGATACTCTTAGAGAATTAGAATAGAATGTGAGACATTAAAATTAGTACATGAGTTACGCTATAATGGGCAGCACGATGGCCCGTGTAGAGACGGTATGAAATGCAGATTGGCATTAGCAAAACAGAATTTCAGAAAAAAGATAAATTTGTTTATATCGTATATAGATTGAAATGTTAGGAAGTCTTTCCTGAAGAAATTTTTCTGGAGTGTAGATTTGTACGGAAGTGAAGCGTGAGCGATAAATAGTTCAGACAAGAGAAACGTAGGAGCTCTTGAAACGCAGTGCTACAGAAGAATCCTGAGGACTAGATGTGTGGATCGAATAACAAACCAGGAGGTGTTAAACCAATATGCGGAAAAATGAATCTACGGCACAGCGTGAATAAAATAAGGCACTGAGTGATAATCCACATCCGGAGGATTCAAGGAATGGTCAGTTTAATAACTGAGAGAAGTGCGTGGGATAAACATCATAGAGGCACACCTAGACGTGAATACAGTAAGCAGTTTCAGGTGGATGCATGCCGCAGTATTTGTGCGGAGATGAAGGGCCTTGCACGGGACACACTTGCATGGGGGACGATGTCTTCTTACTGAAATGCACAACAATAATAACAACACGATCAAGTTTAGTAACTGTAACTAAGAAGGAAGTACAAAAGCAATTGCTTCTTTGGGCAGAATCCGTGGCAGATTATGGCCCAAAATTTGACGCAAAGAAATCACAACACGGAAAAGCAACAGAGCTATACTAGACATTGTGGCGAAATAAATAAAAAAATTAAATTTATTGATTTTTTGAAAAGAGAAAAAATTATGATATGGAACTGTAACTTTAGAATTTTTGAAACGCTCTTTTACGGACTGTATTGACCGGCTTGAATGCGGACAAATTCAGTGCAGCGTGAAATTTGCCTGTAACATAATTTACAATTCCGATTAATTACATTTTTGAATTCTACGTCATTGTTGATTTAATCATATTTCTCACCCTAGACGTAGAATTAGTCCCTCTACCACAATATTAATTCATTAGTCGCCATCGATGTTCTTCTCTTTGTTGACCGTGTGTATCTTCCTAAGTCGGCAGCGGTTTACTTCACGAAGACGGAGGAAGCCAAGGAATACAATGCTACGTCGCTTTAAATAATTCTCGTAAAACTTAGATATTTCTCACATTTTGTTATTCACAAGACAATAAGATTTGCTCTGCTCGTTGCGCAAACCATAACCACTAACAAGATGGCTGCCTTTCCGCACACACCAAAAATTACGTCCATCCCCTACAAAGTAACAATCGAAAGTGTATCTTAACTCCTTCTTGGAGTATGAAACAAAAGAGAATCCAATATGAACATTACAGAGATTATATTCTACATTCATCTGAATTTCATCTTTGGCGCAGCCTTCAACGTACCGTATGCCTCTGTGTCGGAATGTTCCAATGTGTGTGAAATCTTATGGGACTTAACAGCTAAGGTCATCAGTCCCTAAGCTTACACACTACTTAACCTAAGTTATTCTAAGGACAAACACACACACCCATGCCCTAGGGAGGACTCGAACCTCCGCCGGGACCAGCTGCAGCGCCTAAGACCGCTCGGCTAATCCCGCGCGACTCGTCGGAATGTGTAATTACATGTCACCAGGTGGATAGCAGCTGAAAACGGCAGAGGGTAATAAATGAACGTGATAGGGTAAGCTGACAGCTCTGTGGCGTGGAACAAGGAGATACCCAAAAAATGAAGGAGGTGATATACCAAGTGTGTTATATGCCCTTTCTGTTAGTGAAGATCAGATAAAAAAGTAAAGTGCGAGTAAGTGTAATGAAGTTTTTAGAATGCAGACACGTATAAGGAAAATGGAAAGATAAGAAACGGAAGTGTTAGAAAGATATGAATAGCGCATACAGTAAAACAATGAGGAAGAGAGATTGAATATGCAAAGAGATTGGACGAGGAGAACATGCTTAGGACGGTGCGCGAGGTGAAAATGGAGAGGAAGAGGCTGAGGAGGAAAGACAAGTGACTAAAAGCAGTGAAAGGGAGTATCGAGAAGAGAAAAAGACGGCTGCACCAGAGTAACGAAAGAGGGCTACTGGGAGGACAGGAGAAGATGGACAGACTCGTGATCCAAGCAGACCCTGCAAGTGCACAAGATGATGGTGACGATCTCCAGCTAAGACCGGATAACAAATGCGGAGAATGAAAATCTTAAAATATGACTGGATAAAAAATTGCACAACGATTTAGAAACGATACCTGTATTGGAAATAGGGCAAAGAAATACAGTGGAAGAAGAATGGGTAGCTTTGAGAGATGAAATAGTGAAGGTAGCTGAGCATGAAGTAGGTAAAAAGACGAGGGCTAGTAGAAATCCTTGGGTAACAGAAGAGATATTGCATTTAATTGATGAAAGGAGAAAATATAACAATGCAGTAAATGAAGCAGGCAAAAAGGAATACAAACGTCTCAAAAATGAGGTCGACAGAAAGTGCAAAATGGCTAAATAGGGATGGCTAGAGGACAAATGTAAGGATGCAGAGGCATATCTGACTTGGGGTAAGATAGATACTGCCTACAGGAAAATTAAAAAGACTTTCGGAGAAAAGAGAACCACTTGTATGAATATCAAGAGCTCAGATGGCAACCCAGTTCTAAGCAAAGAAGGGAAAGCAGAAAGGTGGAAGAAGTATATAGAGGGTTTATACAAGGGCGATGTACTTGAGGACAATATTATGGAAATGGAATAGGATGTAGATGAAGATGAAATGGGAGATACGATAGTGCATGAAGAGTTTGACAGAGCACTGAATGACTTAAGCCGAAACAAGGCTCCGGGTGTAGACAATATTCCATTAGAACTACTGATAGCATTGAGAGAAAATGGTTCAAATGGCTCTGAGCACTATGGAACATCTTAGGTCATCAGTCCCCTAGAACTTAGAACTACTTAAACCTAACTAACCTAAGGACATTACACACATCCATGCCCGAGGCAGGATTCGAACCTGCGACCGTAGCAGCCCCGCGGTTCCGGACTGCAGCGCTAGAACCGCACGGCCACCGCGGCCGGCGATAGCATTGAGAGAGCCAGCCCTGATAAACACTACCATCTGGTGAGCAAGATGTATGAGACAGGCGAAATACCCTCAGACTTCAAGAAGAATATAATAGTTCCAATCCCAAAGAAAGCAGGTGTTGACAGATGTGAAAATTATCGAACTATCAATTTAATAAGCCGTAGATGCAAAATACTAACACGAATTCTTTACAGACGAATGGAAAAACTGGTAGAAGCCGACCTCGGGGAAGATCAGTTTGGATTCCGTAGAAATGTTGGAACACGTGAGGCAATACTGACCCTACGACTTATCTTAGAAAATAGATTAAGGAAAGGCAAACCTATGTTTCTAGCTTTTGTAGACTTAGAGAAAGCTTTTGACAGTGTTGACTGGAATACTGTCTTTCAAATTCTAAAGGTGGCAGGGGTAAAATACAGGGAGCGAAAGGCTATTTACAATGAGTACAGAAACCAGATGGCAGTTATAAGAGTTGAGGGGCATGAAAGGGAAGCAGTGGTAGGGAAGGGAGTGAGACAGGGTTGTAGCCTATCCCCGATGCTATTCAATCTGTATATTGAGCAGCAGTAAAGAAAACAAAAGAAAAATTTGGAGTAGGTATTAAAATCCATGGAGAAGAAATAAAAACTTTGTGGTTCGCCGATAACATTGTAATTCTGTCAGAGACAGCAAAGGACCTGGAAGAGCAGCTGAACGGAATGGAGAGTGTCTTGAAAGGAGGATATAAGATGAACATCAACAAAAGCAAAACGAGGATAATGGAATGCAGTCGAATTAAATCGGGTGATGCACAGGGTATTTGATTAGGAAATGAGACACTTAAAGTAGTAAATGAGTTCTGCTCAAAAATGGTTCAAATGGCTCTGAGTACTATGGGAGTTAACTGCTCAGGTCATCAGTCCCCTAGAACTTAGAACTACTTAAACCTAACTTAACCTAAGAACATCACACTCATCCATGCCCGAATCAGGATTCGAACCTGCGACCGTATCGGTCGCGCGGTTCGAGACTGTAGCGCCTAGAACCGCTCGGCCACCCGGCCGGCTGAGTTCTGCCATTTGGGGAGCAATATAACTGATGATTTTCGAAGTAGAGAGGATGTAAAATGTAGACTAGCAATGTCAAGAAAAGCGTATGTGAAGAAGAGAAATTTGTTAACATCGAGTATAGATTTAAGTGTCAGGAAGTCTTTTCTAAAAGTATTTGTATGGAGTAGCCATGTGTGGAAGTGAAACACGGGCGATAAATAGTTTAGACAAGACGAGAATAGAAGATTTCGAAACGTGGTGCTACAGAAGAATGCTGAAGATTAGATGGGTAGATCACGTAACTAATGAGGAGGTATTGAATAGAATTAGGAAAAAGAGAAATTTGTGGTACACCTTGACTAGAAGAAGAGATTGGTTGGTAGGACATATTGTGAGGCATCAAGGGATCACCAGTTTAGTATTGGAGAGCAGCATGGAGGGTAAAAATCGTAGAGGGAGACCAAGAGATGAATACACTAAGCAGATTCAGAAGGATGTAGGTTGCAGTAGGTACTGGGAGATGAATAAGCTTGCAGAGGATAGAGTAGCATGGAGAGCTGCATCAAACCAGTCTCAGGACTGAAGACCACAACAACACAACAACCTGTCTTGTGCTGAAATTGGAAACTGACCCGCAATAATGAAAAGTGTGCTAACAAGGGAACCTCCCCATCGCACCCCCCACAGAGTTAGTTATTAGTTGGCACAGTGGATAGGCGTTGAAAAACTGAACACAGATCAATCGAGAAAACAGGAAGAAGTTGTGTGGAAGTATGAAAAAAATAAGCAAAATACACAAACTGAGTAGTCCATGCGCAAGATAGGCAACATCAAGGAGACTGAGAGCTCAGGAGCGCCGTGGTCCCGTGGTTAGCGCAAGCAGCTGTGAAACGGGAGGTCCTTGGTTCTAGTCTTCCCTCGAGTGAAAAGTTTACTTTGTTCATTTTCTGAAAGTTGTGATCTGGCTGTTCGTTCATTGACGTCTCTGTTCACTGTAATAAGTTTAGTGTCTGTGTTTTGCGACCGCACCGCAAAACCGTGCGATTAGTAGACGAAAGGACGTGCCTCTCCAATGGCAACCGAAAACATTTAATCGCAAGGTCATGGGTCAACCGATTCCTCCACAGGAAAACACGTCTGATATATTCTATACGACACTGGTGACGGCCTGTGCGTCACATGACAGGAATATGTTGTCGACCCACCTAACATGTACACTTGGCGAATGGATAAAATGATTCTTCTATCTTGCCCGGTTTAGGTTTTCTTGTGGATGTGATAATCACTCCCAAAAAAGTGATGAAAACATAAGAGTTTGTCACTTAAACTGCAACAAATGAATGCAGCAGTTTCACAGTCGTACAGCTTTCCCTGTGCTCAGTCAAAACATATGTTTTTAACGTTTTCAAACTTTTCCGTGTGTAGACCGTCAAATCCTGCATATGTCTCGTTGCACGGCTGCTCACGCTAACCACAGGACCACGGCGCTCATGAGCTTATTCCATCATTGATGTTGCCTATCTTGCGCATGGACTACTCAGTTTGAATATTTTGCTTATTTTTTCATAGTTCCACGCAACTTCTTCCTGTTTTCTCGATTGATCTGTGTTCACTTTTTCAAGGGCTATCCACTGTGCCAACTTGTAACTAAATCTGAGGGGGGTGCGATGGTGAGGTTCCCTTGTAAGAAAACTCCGTTAAACTTTGGTCACACGATAAATCAGTCAAAGGCTGTGGCTTCAGCTAAATACCTACGCATTACAATTACAAACCAATTAATTTGGAAAGAAGAGATAGAAAATGTTGTGGTGAAGGCGAACCAAAGACTGCGTTTCACTGGCAGAACACTTAGAGGATACAACAGATATACTGATGAGGCAGCCCACACTACACTTGCCCGTCCTCTTTCGCTGCGCAGTGTGGGCTCCTTAGCAGATAGGGTTAATGGAGTAGATCGAGAAAGTTGAAAGATGAGCAGTACGTTTTGTATTATTGAGGAATAGGGAAAAGAGTGTCACGGACGTGATATAGTATTTGGGATGGACAACATTAAAACAAAGGCTTTTCTCGTTGCTGCAGCATCTTCTCACGGAATTTGGATCACCAACTTTCTCCTCCGAATTAGAAAATACTCTGTTGACGCCGACCGACATAGGGAGGAACGATCGTGATAATAAAATAAGGAAAATCGGACATAGCACGGGAAGATGCAGGTGTTCGTTTTCTCCGCGCGCTGTTGGAGACTGGAATGATAGAGAGCTGTTGTGGTTCGATGAACCCTCTGCCAGGCACGTAAGTGTGGTTTGCAGAGTATCTCGTTGATGTAGATGTAGATGGACGGTTTTCTACCTGCCGCTACGTTTCTCAGCAGAACGAGAACGCCGCGGGGGAGCGGAGCTCGGACGTTGCGTGTTACGTCAGTCCGTGTCGTGCAGCGTGCGGAATGACGTTGCTGGTGCCGCCGTGCTGCGCCGTTTGCGGTGCTCGCTGCGGCCGCGGCTCTGCCCGCTGCGTGGCAGTGTGTGTGTGTGTTTGTCCTCAGGATAATTTAGGTTAAGTAGTGTGTAATCTTAGGGACTGATGACCTTAGCAGTTAAGTCCCATAAGATTTCACACACACTTTTTGGTTCATCTGCGAGCGTCGAACTGTCTCCCTCTCCAAGCTGAGCCCATCGTGAAGACCCGAGGCGGTGTTGACGTGACGTCTCCCGGAGACGGCCCGCTCTTTGTCCGGTGTGACTGTGCGGTGTTCCAGCAAAACCGACTCAAAGGAAGGCCTCGGCGCTTGTTGGCGACGTCACGTCAGCTAGGCACGGCGAACGCCAGGTCTGTTGCAGGCAGAAACGCCTGGGCGTTTGGTTTGGTATTGTTTTGTATTCTGCAGTTTTATTTAGATGAAAGATTTTCTTACTATCGTTAAGTTACAAATGAAGATCATAGTTCTGTATTACTGAATCCTGTCGAAACAAACGTAGATCAATATGAGAAGATGCTTTGCCCCATCGCAAGGTTCGGAAATTTTACATTCAAGTAATTATATTTACTTGATCCATTTTGTTATCGAAACTTACTCCAACCCCCTTACAATTAACTCGTTTCTTTTATTTATTTATTTTCGTTTGACATCGTCACTTCTCAGGTATTGTTGAAAGGAAAGTGCGAGTATTAGTTGAGGACCAATTGGATGAAAATCAGTGTGGGTTTAGGCCTCTTAGAGGTTGTCAGGACCAGATCTTTAGCTTACGGCAAATAATGGAGAAGTGTTATGAGTGGAACAGGGAATTGTATCTATGCTTTATAGATCTAGAAAAGGCATATGACCGGGTTCCTAGGAGGAAGTTATTGTCTGTTCTACGAGATTATGGAATAGGAGGCAAACTTTTGCAAGCAATTAAAGGTCTTTACATGGATAGTCAGGCAGCAGTTAGAGTTGACGGTAAATTGAGTTCATGGTTCAGAGTAGTTTCAGGGGTAAGACAACGCTGCAACCTGTCTCCACTGTTGTTCATATTATTTATGGATCATATGTTGAAAACAATAGACTGGCTGGGTGAGATTAAGATATGTGAACACAAAATAAGCAGTCTTGCATATGCGGATGACTTAGTTGTGATGGCAGATTCGATTGAAAGTTTGCAGAGTAATATTTCAGAGCTATATCATAAATATAAGGACTATGGTATGAAGATTAGCATCTCCAAAACGAAAGTAATGTCAGTGGGAAAGAAATATAAACGGATTGAGTGCCAAATAGGAGGAACAAAGTTAGAACAGGTGGACGGTTTCAAGTACTTAGGATGCATATTCTCACAGGATGGCAACATAGTGAAAGAACTGGAAGCGAGGTGTAGCAAAGCTAATGCAGTGAGCGCTCAGCTACGATCTACTCTCTTCTGCAAGAAGGAAGTCAGTACCAAGACTAAGTTATCTGTGCACCGTTCAATCTTTCGACCAACCTTGCTGTATGGGAGCGAAAGCTGGGTTGATTCAGGTTACCTTATCAACAAGGTTGAGGTTACTGATATGAAAGTAGCTAGGATGATTGCAGGTACTAGTAGATGGGAACAATGGCAGGAGGGTGTCCACAATGAGGAAATCAAAGAAAAACTGGGAATGAACTCTATAGATGTAGCAGTCAGGGCGAACAGGCTTAGATGGTGGGGTCATGTTACACGCATGGGAGAAGCAAGGTTACCCAAGAGACTCATGGGTTCAGCAGTAGAGGGTAGGAGGAGTCGAGGTAGACCAAGGAGAAGGTACCTGGATTCGGTTAAGAATGATTTTGAAGTAATAGGTTTAACATCAGAAGAGGCACCAATGTTAGCACTGAATAGGGGATCATGGAGGAATTTTATAAAGGGGCTATGCTCCAGACTGAACGCTGAAAGGCATAATCAGTCGTAAATGATGATGATGATGATGATGATCGTCACTGGAAATGTGAACTAATTTACATGTGTAAATGTCCAACTGTTGCCAGTCATTAGATTACATTCGTTTTCAACGAAAGGAATTCTAAACAGGAAACAAAATAGCTTCATATATCGGAAATACTGCTGAGCTTAAACTTTTTTAAACACGCACATTAGAAAAGATAAATATTCCCCTCTTGCAACTGAAAGGAGAAACTTTATAAGGCAAAAAATTTTATTTGATAAAACAAGTACCTCTCTTTTGCCTCTTCTTCTGTCCCCCATCCCCTCCCCAAGCGTATACAATCGCAAGATATTTCATTAACATTCAGTGCTCCTCACCCCATAGTCAACCAAGACACCTAAAGAAGAGCACCAATATGTTCACAGTTTCTTGTAAAAGCGACCCAGTACAAACGTAACTTCCTCAGATTTACAAATAATGTAAAGAAGCACGAATTCTGTTGCTGCTGGACCATGAAGTTGTTTTTATATGTCAATCGTTAAAACAGGTGGAAATTTAAGTTCAGGAGTACACTGTTTGTTAAGAAGTGTAATGAATTGCACATTTAATTGATTGCAGAAATCTCCCAGAACAGTGTGTGTTGGTCAACTACCGCCACTAGTTTCACATTTTCCTGTGTCAGGGAGGGAGAGACCACCATTATGAGTATGCCTGCAACACACTTGGCGTTCGCCGTGCCTAGCTGACGTGACGTCACCAACAAGCGCCGAGGCCTTCCTTTGAGTCGGTGTTGGTTACGGGTGGCGCAGCGCCCTGCTTTTGCAATACTGGCACTCTTCGAGGGCTCTGGATTACGACTGTGAGACACGGTCTGAGGCGGACGTGGTTCTTTTACTGTGCCGCTCACAGCCTTTAATATCTTATATCTCCTTAACGTAGATTTAACTAGATGGGGTTAGGACCCTATAGAAGACTAATTGTATAACTTTCAGTAAATCTGTGTAACTATTAGTAATTACCTGTAACTGTTGGCAATAACCAGTTTCAAAACTCATATATCGTCATGTTCACATGTTTTTAGTTTATCAGTCATAAGTGAGTGTGACATGCGTTGGCTAATACCAGTAAGAAGTAAATTATTAAAATCTTACTTTAAATGTTAAAACAATATTATATAAGACAAGGGCGTATGTAGACCAATCATAATACTCTAGTGCTTGTGCTGTGCTTAGCCTCCTTTTTGAAGCAGATGAAGTTGTCTGTTTCTGTTAGTAATTGTCTGTCTGTTCTTAATTCAGCTTCTAAGCAACAAGGGCAAGCAACTGTAAGAAAACCAGAAGAGCCTTGAACAATTAGCATGTTTGAAGCTTCTATAACAAGTAGTAATAAGAGTGTTCTGAAACGATTGTTAGCACACTTTTAAATCAGTTTTATTCGAATGAACATATCCGAGATCATATTAATGCAAAGATCCATAAAATGTAGATTACTGTATATTGCTAATGTTGTAGCTTGCCTTTTGTACACTACAGAATTCATTGTAGTTCTCTTACATGTAGTTCGGTTCTAATTTAAAATCATTATGTAAAATTGTGCTGCACACTTGTAGGATCACGCCTATGTAGCATGTGTTGCTTTGTTTAAAACCTTAATCCCATTATTTGGGCTCACAATTTCACAAAAGATATGCATCAAATAGGACGATACGTGTGTAAATCCATGATAGTGCGTGCAAATACGGAAGTACCATCACTTAAAACTCACAAACGGCACAGATGTTGCCTGTTCTTACGTACTTTCTGGGTATTTTATAATTACTTGTGTATTGTGTTGTGTACTGAGATAAGTATTTCCTTGTAATATGTAATTAATATGTGTTCTGTATCCTTGAAAGTAACATAAAATTAATATGTCAGCACTGTTTTTAGAAGGTATACAATGTATACAGGTACAATACTTCAGATACACGAAATAAGTCCAAGGAGTAGGACCTGTGATAAATTATCTTGTAATAGAAAGTAGAACTTTGCTGTGGTATACAATACAGAGCCTAGTAGTAAGAACAGATGTAATTATTGGAAAAGTGTAATATATGCGTCCATCAACAGATATCACCAATGTAAATCCTTTAGTAAATGTGTACGTCAGTAATATGCTAAAAACGTAATATAAAATAGAGCGCAGCACATTTGCAGGGCACACACATAGTACTATGTAAACTTTTCTGCACATGGCATGAACACATGAGTACGATACGCTCACACCTTTCCAGCTATCGTACCATTTTTGGGGAAAGGGAGCCCGTTACTTTCTATATTCCTCTACATAACTCTAGATCACTAACTCTCTCTTTTCCATAACCACTACAAATAGATTTTTACCTCGTTATTTCAATCCTCACTTTATGTCTAAAGTAATTTTTTCTTCTCTCTTCTTTGCAGAACTCCTATGCATCTATCGTTATATACACTCCTGGAAATGGAAAAAAGAACACATTGACACCGGTGTGTCAGACCCACCATACTTGCTCCGGACACTGCGAGAGGGCTGTACAAGCAATGATCACACGCACGGCACAGCGGACACACCAGGAACTGCGGTGTTGGCCGTCGAATGGCGCTAGCTGCGCAGCATTTGTGCACCGCCGCCGTCAGTGTCAGCCAGTTTGCCGTGGCATACGGAGCTCCATCGCAGTCTTTAACACTGGTAGCATGCCGCGACAGCGTGGACGTGAACCTTATGTGCAGTTGACGGACTTTGAGCGAGGGCGTATAGTGGGCATGCGGGAGGCCGGGTGGACGTACCGCCGAATTGCTCAACACGTGGGGCGTGTGGTCTCCACAGTACATCGATGTTGTCGCCAGTGGTCGGCGGAAGGTGCACGTGCCCGTCGACCTGGGACCGGACCGCAGCGACGCACGGATGCACGCCAAGACCGTAGGATCCTACGCAGTGCCGTAGGGGACCGCACCGCCACTTCCCAGCAAATTAGGGACACTGTTGCTCCTGGGGTATCGGCGAGGACCATTCGCAACCGTCTCCATGAAGCTGGGCTACGGTCCCGCACACCGTTAGGCCGTCTTCCGCTCACGCCCCAACATCGTGCAGCCCGCCTCCAGTGGTGTCGCGACAGGCGTGAATGGAGGGACGAATGCTGACGTGTCGTCTTCAGCGATGAGAGTCGCTTCTGCCTTGGTGCCAATGATGGTCGTATGCGTGTTTGGCGCCGTGCAGGTGAGCGCCACAATCAGGACTGCATACGACCGAGGCACACAGGGCCAACACTCGGCATCATGGTGTGGGGAGCGATCTCCTACACTGGCCGTACACAACTGGTGATCGTCGAGGGGACACTGAATAGTGCACGGTACATCCAAACCGTCATCGAACCCATCGTTCTACCATTCCTAGACCGGCAAGGGAACTTGCTGTTCCAACAGGACAATGCACGTCCGCATGTATCCCGTGCCACCCAACGTGCTCTAGAAGGTGTAAGTCAACTACCCTGGCCAGCAAGATCTCCGGATCTGTCCCCCATTGAGCATGTTTGGGACTGGATGAAGCGTCGTCTCACGCGGTCTGCACGTCCAGCACGAACGCTGGTCCAACTGAGGCGCCAGGTGGAAATGGCATGGCAAGCCGTTCCACAGGACTACATCCAGCATCTCTACGATCGTCTCCATGGGAGAATAGCAGCCAGCATTGCTGCGAAAGGTGGATATACACTGTACTAGTGCCGACATTGTGCATGCTCTGTTGCCTGTGTCTATGTGCCTGTGGTTCTGTCAGTGTGATCATGTGATGTATCTGACCCCAGGAATGTGTCAATAAAGTTTCCCCTTCCTGGGACAACGAATTCACGGTGTTCTTATTTCAATTTCCAGGAGTGTATCTTCCTTCTCCTTCAAAATTTAAATTTTTTATTTTTTTATAGTGATATCGATTTTAATTCACTATGTTCTTTTTTTCTTATTTTCATACATTTATTAAAAGTTTATTAGCACTGTAATACTTTTGTAATGTAACACTAAACTACATATGCAGCATGTGACAGCGAATATCTGGTCCGCCTGCTCGTGGCTAGGGACGGGAAACGATGCAGTCACTCGCAAACAAAACATTTGGGAGTGGCTGCAACGGCTAAGAGACCATGACTTGCAGCATATATACTGAATTCAGTAAGCTAACAACCCACAGTAGTTGTCAAGGCGGTGGGTTTCGCATGTGGTTAAATGAAATGAATGTCCATGTAGAGCAACAGCTTCGAAAATTTGTTAGGGCACCCGGGGAACAGGGTTGCTGTGCGACAGTACCATGTCTGAGGTGATTTTTAAATGGTAGAACAATGGACAAAAGTTACGTAGTGTTTGATTATTTTCAATTGACACGAAATAAAACTGTTACTGCAAGATGCTGTGATCGAGATTATTAAAACGTGTGATAAATAATGCAGACCGCTGTTTCTCGTTCACCTGACGATATCAGTTCTGAGAAAAAAAATAAAACGACATCGCTCCACTTCAGAACAGCCGTATGGTGTCGCCAGGGTTCATCTGCACTGTGCGGCTGGTCCCGGCGGAGGTTCGAGTCCTCCCTCGGGCATGGGTGTGTTTGTTTGTCCTTAGGATAATTTAGGTTAAGTAGTGTGTAAGCTTAGGGACTGATGACATAAGCATTTAAGTCCCATAAGATTTCACACACATTTTTTGGTTCATCTGCGAGCGTCGAACTGTCTCCCTCTCCGAGCTGAGCCCATCTTGAAGACCAGAGGCGGTGTTGACGTGACGTCTCCCGGAGACGGCCCGCTCTTTGTCCGGTGTGACTGTGCGGTGTTCCAGCAACACCGGCTCAAAGGAAGGTCTCAGCGCTTGGTGACGTCACGTCACCTAGGCACGGCGAACGCCAGGTCTGTTGCAGGCAGAAACGCCTGGGCGTTTGGTTTGGTATTGTTTTGGATTCTGCAGTTTTATTTAGATGAAAGATTTTCTTACTATCGTTAAGTTACAAATGAAGATCATAGTTCTGTATTACTGAATCCTATCGAAACAAACATAGATCAATATGAGAAGATGCTTTGTCCCATTGCAAGCTTCGGAAATTTTACATTCAAGTAACTATATTTACTTGATCCATTTTGCTGTCGAAACTTACCCCAACCCCTTTACAATTAACCCTTTTTTTTATTTATTTATTTTCGTTTGACATCGTCACTGGAAATGTGAACTAATTTACATGTGTAAATGTCCAACTGTTGCCAGTCATTAGATTACAGTCGATTTCAACGAAAGGAATTCTAAACGGGAAACAAAATAGCGTCATACATCGAAAATACTGCTGAGCTTAAACTTTTTTAAACATGCACATTAGAAAAGATAAATATTCCCCTCTTGCAACTGAAAGGAGAAACTTTATAAGATAAAAAAAATTTATTTGATAAAACAAGTATCTCTCTTTTGCTACTTCTTCTGTCTCCTACCCCCTCCCCCAAATTGTACAATCGCAAGGTATTTCATTAACATTCAGTACTCCTTACCCCATAGTCAACCAAGACACCTAAAGAAGAGCACCAATATGTTCACAGTTTCTTGTAAAAGCGATCCAGTACAAACGTAACTTCCTCAGATTTACAAATAATGTAAAGAAGCACGAATTCTGTTGCTGCTGGACCACGAAGTTATTTTTGTATGTCAATCCTTAAAACAGGTGGAAATTTAAGTTCAGGAGTGCACTGTTTGTTAAGAAGTGTAATTAATTAATTAATTGATTGCAGAAATCTCTCAGAACAATGTGTGTTGGTCAACTACCGCCGACAGTTTCACATTTTACTGCGTCAGAGAGGGAGACACCACCATTATGAGTATGCCTGCAACAGACCTGGCGTTCGCCGTGCCTAGCTGACGTGACGTCACGAACAAGCGCCGAGGCCTTCCTTTGAGTCGGCGTTGGCCCCAGGCGGCCACAGCGGCGGCCCCTACCCCGCTCGCCTGCTACTGCCTGTCTACCTCGCTACTGCGAGTAGTAAACGACGGAAAGTCTGCTAGTCGACCTGGGAAGACTTCCCTGCACAGTCAGGCCCTGTATTCCGTCGCTAATGATATCGTCGTCGACGGTAGGCTAAAACCCGATCTTTCCTTCCTTTCTTCCAGCTCATCTAGTAGCGTTCCGTTTTGCGCGAAAGCTCTGCCAGTCGTTAGGTTAGGGCCCGTGTTACAGCGCTGCTGGCGGTAGATGTCGTCCGGCAGTTGCGGCGGGCGGTCTGGGTGCCTATTCTGTATCTTTCCGCCACTGTGCCGATCGTTTCGGTACTCAAGAGCACCGAACGGTCTAGTACTCGAATTAGACTCCCTGCATTATTCAGTATGCATTTCGGTAGCGATACCGTTCGGGTCTAGAGAACCGAAGCGCTGTTGTCAGTTTGTGCCGCGCAAGCCAATCAAAAGCAAGAGGCCGCAGATCCGCGCATGCGCACTGCAGCGCCACAAACACAAAGCGACTAGCAGACGACACAGGCGCGCTATTCGTCCAAGTACTGAAAATTGCGTTTACGTTGCCATAACGCATGACGCCGCATTCCATCGAGCTGACATGCCAGCCTTCCTCACCCTTGCCTCCTCCTTAACAGTATCAGGCACAGTATATCCGTTTCCATGATTCTCAGCTGAAATGCATGAAAATGTTTACATGTTCCATGCATGCATAATAACGACAGCTTATTTGACTGCATTCTACAGATTGTCGTAAATGCCGCATTATGTCATTTATTCACACTGACATCGTGTTTTCGATTTTACGTTTCGTAAAATGAGTTAGAAATAGTGTGTAGTAACATATTGCACTAATACATCTGTGAAAACACCAGAAAAATTGATTCTGAGAGTTCCAAAGAATAAGAAGATAAACAGAATGTGATTATAACTCGCTCCTAGATATCCAAATGATTAAGTAGCCCACTTCCCTATATGATACGTCAACGATTTGGGTCTTAAAAACAAAACTGAAAAAAAACGCATTTTCGAGAACTCCTGCAGTTTGTCGATGTTTATAACATGCATCTCGTGAATGAAAATGTTTCGCATATGGTGCTACAGTCTAAAAATATTACGGCAGAGATCTGTCATCTCTGTCTACTGTGGTCGAGGATTCGATCGCAGATAAATACTCGTGACAAGCAAGATTATGAAGATGACTGCTGCTAGTTACATTCCCAGTAATTTAAGTTGTGCTCTTATTCCTGCCTAACCGCGTACTCGGAAATCGCTACATATTCGGAAAAAATGGTGAATTATTTGTGACAAGAAAAAAATATAAAGGTCACTGTCGGTTGTTTCACTCACAGCATTTTCATCTCCAACAATTTCATATTTCGTATTTTAAACACACAGAAATCACGAAATCATTACTGAGGAAGTGCGCTCTTACATGTAAGTAAGAACGAATATTGCAGAAAAATCTTAACTTACACGAATAACAATGTCTCAGAACGTGTTGCATATACGAAGAGAAAAAGGAAAAATTAGCGTCCACCCACGCGCGAACCCACGTCCTTCCGTATCTCACGCCCGCGCGCAAACCACTATGAACGTTACAGAACAGGGCCCCTGGCCGGTGCTGCCACCAGCGACGCACTGCCTAGCGGCTGCCACTTCTCAAGCAGGAATCTTTGCCGGACGTCGTACTTTGTCTATTTTAAGGGGGAAACATTAGCCAGGGGCGAGTAGGACCCGCACTGTGAGGGCCCCGTGCAGACTTCACTACGTATACGTGTACTTCATCGATGCCGTGAGTCGAAAATATCGACGATGTTTGTCTGTTATCGACACTCATACTAGCAGGGTTGTTAACAGTCGGACAGACATACGGAGAACAAAGTGGACCCCAGAAGGGTTCCATTTCTATCGACTGAGGTACAGAACCCTAAAAATAACTCCGCCTCCGACTGAGTATAAACTCTGATTTTAGACGTGCTTACCGATCTATACAGTACTTCAGTTTTATACATTTACGAGACATTTGCATTGATGAAAGGAGAAAATATAAAAACGCAGTAAATGAAGCAGGCAAAAAGGAATACAAACGTCTCAAAAATGAGGTCGACAGGAAGTGCAAAATGGCTAACAAGGGAACCTCCCCATCGCACCCCCCTCAGATTTTGTTATAAGTTGCCACAGTGGACAGGCCTTGAAAAACTGGACACACATCAATCGAGAAAACAGGAAGAAGTTGTATGGAACTATGAAAAAAATAAGCAAAATATACGAACTGACTAGTCCATGCGCAAGATAGGCAACCCCAAGGACATTGTGAGCTCCGGAGCACCGTGGTCCCGTGGTTAGCGTGAGCAGCTGCGGAATGATTGGTCCCTGGTTCAAGTCTTCCCTCGAGTGAAATGTTTACTTTCTTTATTTTCGCAAAGTTATGACCCGTCCGTTCGTTCATTGACGTCTCTGTTCACTGTAACAAGTTTAGTGTCTGTGTTTTGCGACAGCACCGCAAAACCGTGCGATTAGTAGACGAAAGGACGTGCTTCTCCAATGGGCACCGAAAAAATTTGCTCGCAAGGTCATAGGTCAACCGATTCCTCCACAGGACAACACGTCTGATATATTCTATACGACACTGGTGACGGCATGTGCGTCACCTGACAGGAATATGTTGTCGACCCATCTAACTTGTACACTTGGCGAATGGGTAAAAAGATTCTTCTACCTTGTCCGATTTAGGTTTTCTTGTTGATGTGATAATCACTCCCAAAAAAGTGATATAAACATAAGGGTTTGTCACATACACTTCAACAAATGAATGCAACAGTTTCACAATCGCACAGTTTTCCCTGTGCTCTGTCAAAACAGATGTTTTTAACGTTTTCAAATTTTTCCGTGTGTAGACCGTCAAATCCTGCATGTGTCCAAGCAAATCTGAACATGTCCTAGAATTTTGGAGAGTGAAACTGATTATGTTTGAGTGCCTGAACTTTGATAATTGTCTGAAAATAAAAAACTTTTCACTCGAGGGAAGCTTGAACCAAAGACCTTGCGTTCAGCAGCTGCTCACGCTAACCACGGGACCACGGCGCTCCTGAGTCTACAGAATCCTTGATGTTGCCTATCTTGCACATGGACTACTCAGTTTGTATATTTTGCTTATTTTTTTCATAGTTCCACACAACTTCTTCCTGTTTTGTCGATTGATCTGTGTTCAGTTTTTCAAGGCCTATCCACTCTGCCAACTTGTAACTAAATCTGAGGGGTGTGTGATGGGGAGGTTCCCTTGTAAGCAGGGATGGCTAGAGGACAAATGTAAGAATGTAGAGGCGCATATCACTAGGCGTAACATAGATAGTGTCTACAGGAAAATTAAAGAGACCTTTGGAGAAAAGAGAACCACTTGCATGAATATCAAGAGCTCAGATGGAAACCCAGTTCTAAGCAAATAAGGGAAAGCAGAAAGGTAGAAGGAGTATATAGAGAGTCTATACAGGAGCGATGTTCTTGAGGACAATATTATGGAAATGGAAGAAGATGTAGATGAAGAAGAAATGGGAGATATGATACTGCGTGAAGACTTTGACAGAGCACTGAAAGACCTAAGCGGAAACAAGACCCCGGGAGTAGACAACATTCCATCAGAACTACTGATAGCCTGGGGAGAGCCAGCCCTGACAATACCATCTGGCGAGCAAGATGTATGACGCAGGCGAAATACCCTTAGACTTCAAGAAGAATATAATAATTCCAATCCCAAAGAAAGCAGGTGCTGACAGATGTGAAAATTACCGAACAATCAGTTTAATAAGCCACGGCTGCAAAATACTAACACGAATTCTTTACAGACGAATGGAAAAAACTGGTAGAAGCCGACCACGGGGAAGATCAGTTTGGATTCCGTAGAAATGTTGGAACACGTGAGGCAATACTGACCCTACGACTTACCTTAGAGAAATGATTCAGGAAAGGCAAACCTACGTTTCTACCATTTGTAGACTTACAGAAAGCTTTTGACAATGTTGACTGGAATACTCTCTTACAAATTCTGAAGGTGGCAGAGGTAAAATACAGGCAGCGAAAGGCTATTTACAATGTGTACAGAAACCAGATGGCAGTTATAAGAGTCGAGAGGCATGAAAGGGAAGCAGTGGTTGGGAAGGGAGTGGGACAGGGTTGCAGCCTCTCCCCGATGTTATTCAATCTGTATACTGAGAAAGCAGTAAAGGAAAGAAAAGAAAAATTCGGAGAAGGAATTAAAATCCATGGAGAAGAAATAAAAACTTTGAGGTTCGCCGATGACGTTGTAATTCTGTCAGAGACGGGAAAGGACCTGGAAGAGCAGCTGAACGGAATGGAGAGTGTCTTGAAAGGAGGATATAAGATGAACATCAACAAAAGCAAAACGAGGATAATGGAATGTAGTCGAATTAAATCGGGTGATGCTGCGGGAATTAGATTAGGAAATGAGACACTTAAAGTAGTAAAGGAGTTTTGCTATTTGGGGAGCAAAATAACTGATGATGGTCGAAGTAGAGGGGATATAAAATGTAGACTGGCAATGGAAAGGAAAGCGTTTCTGAAGAAAAGAAATTTGTTAACATCGAGTATAGATTTAAGTGTCAGGAAGTCTTTTGTGAAAGTATTTGTATGGAGTGTAGCCTTGTATGGAAATGAAACGTCGACGATAAATAGTTTAGACAAGAAGAGAATAGAAGATTTCGAAATGTGCTGCTACAGAAGAATGCTGAAAATTAGATGGGTAGATCACATAACTAATGAGGAGGTATTGAACAGAACTGGAGAGAAGAGAAATTTGTGGCACAACTTGACTAGAAGAAGGAATTGGTTGGCAAGGCATATTCTGAGGCATCAAGGGATCACCAATTTAGTATTGGAGGGCAGTGTAGAGGGTAAAAATCGTAGGAGGAGACCAAGAGATGAGTACACTAAACAGATTCAGAAGGATGTAGGCTGCAGTAGGTACTGGGAGATGAAGAAGCTTGCACAGGATAGAGTAGCATGGAGAGCTGCATCAAACCAGTCTCAGGACTGAAGACCGCACACACCCACACACACACACAGACGAGACCGTCCTACGGGACAGACATTGTACCTCGGCTTAGTGTGGACCCTGGTGCTGGCTCCCTGCAGGGAGGATCTGTGGCTACAACGTCGCGACGTTGGACTCCCGACAAACTAAAACTACAGTACAGATTTCTATCCTTCTCCGGAGTGCAGTTACAATAGAACTGCCAGTCAGACATACGCCCATACGAGTGGCGGATAGCATCCTTCGCCGGCCTCTGTGGCCGAGCGGTTCTAGGCGCTTCAGTCCGGAACCGCACGACCGCTACAGTCGCAGGTTCGAATCCTGCCTCGGGCATGGATGTGTGTGATGTCCTTAGGTTAGTTAGGTTTAAGTAATTCTAAGTTCTAGGGGACTGACGACCTCCGATGTTAAGTCCCACAGTGCTCAGAGCCATTTCAACCACTTGAGAGCATCCTTCCCTCGTCAGACGGCGCGGTCTGTTCGCGGGCCGCACGCTCGTGAGCAAATCTCAAAATACATCGAGACTGCACAACCTCTGTGTAAACACGCTGCTTAAACTAAAATGTTAACAAATGGAAAAGGAAATGAAAACAAATAAATGAAAAACGAATTGTGTTATGAAACCGGAAACATGTATACAGCTCACTGGAAGTCAATGACACATGTAATGCATTCTGCGTCATTGTCTACATTGTCGAAGTACAGCGTTTCAAAACAATCTGAATACATTTTGAAACGTCCCCTTAGAAAAATTTATAAATGACTGTGCTGGAAAACCTCTTACGTTATTTGATTTTCAAACAGCTGAGCAAAACTGAACGTACTCAGACATTTCTCTCTTTATTTATTCTGATCAACACTAAACTGACAAACAATATTTTTAGCGCAACGCAATCTTACTTTCGAAATTCCCTACAAAAGAATTGCCCTGACTAACAATAACCTATGCCTTTCATGAATCACTTACCTCACAAAAATCTTCGTTACTCGAACTACTGCAATACAGCGAGCGCCAATACCGCCAGCTAAAGAAAAGATTCTAACTACTGAAGGCACTAACTACTGATAGGCATAGTTAGCAAATGCAAGATCTTGATAGAGAACAAACAATTTACTTACCTTAATAATGTTCCAAAGTCATCATATACATATATATCACTTCATGATATCCAATATTACAAATTTACTCTTTCTGATGGACACACGTCCAGATCGTCCGCTCTCAAAATTCTGCCATCTCTCTCCCCACATCCACCACTGCTGGCGGCTCACCTCCAACTGCCCAACGCTACGCACTGTTCACATCCAACTGCCCAACACTATAATTGCGAATATTCCAACAATGCCAACCAGCCATAGACTGCACACAGCACAGCCAATGATTTTCATACAGAGCTCTACGTGACGTTACCAACATAGGTGGTGGTGGTGGTGGTGGTTAGTGTTTAACGTCCCGTCGACAGCGAGGTCATTAGAGACGGAGCGCAAGCTCGGGTTAGGGAAGGATTGGGAAGGAAATCGGCCGTGCCCTTTCAAAGGAACCATCCCGGCATTTGCCTGAAACGATTTAGGGAAATTACGGAAAACCTAAATGAGGATGGCTGAAGACGGGATTGAACTGTCGTCCCTCCGAATGCGAGTCCAGTGTGCTAACCACTGCGCCACCTCGCTCGGTCGTTACCAACATAAAAACCTAAACAGCCTACTTACAATTTTAGTTCCTATTTCCTTTTTTACTTTTTCTTTGCAAGTATTAGTGGATGCAAGGAGATGAACTGCCGCTGGTGCTAAATGTAGCAGTTGGTTTTCCATAGCAAAATTCAACACAGTGGCGTTATAAACGCTGACTCAAATCGCTTGGTAAATCGCTCGAGTATAGCGAGGTCGAAGCGGGAGAACAGTTGGCGGGCGATATATCGTCTGCGATGTCGCCAACGGTCCGTCGCTCGCTTGTGTATAGCGGGTGGCGACGGGTTGGACCGCGGGGGGGGGGGGGGGGGGGGGCAGTTAACGTCCGCACACAGGAATTTTCCAGGTCACCGCCGCTCAGCGCTCCTCGGAAGCACATGTATTCCCAGTCCTTACCCCTCCCCCATCCCCCATGTTTGCGTGTGACCTTGAGGGGGCCGCGGTTGACTGCCCCGGCGCGTAGCGATGCTCTTTTGTCAAAACACATACACACACACGCGCGACAGTGCTACCCACTAATTACTAGCCTAGCAACCCGTACATTAGTACAGTGGGGGTCGCGAGAGCGAAGTGTCCGTTAACTAACTCATTCGCGTCTCGGAGTTTTACTGTCGGAAGTTCGGAAGTTTCGCGCCATTTGCAATCCGAACGCGGTTCTGCCCAGCGCCCCGTTGTTTTGTCTGCGGTGAAGTTGAGAGCGTCTGGAGCAAACTACAGTTCTGTGTCATTGCGTAACAACCAGTGTGTGGAGGTGGGAGTGTTGCTCTTCCGCCGTTGCGACACCCGCCCAGCTCTCTCGAGGTAAGGACAGCCGCTGCAGCTGGTGTTTGTAACTTCTGCCCAGTCTGCTGTCAAAGTGTCAGCAGTTACTCGGAGTTACTTGGATGTCGCAACGTAGCTGCCTTTGGATGGCACCGCCATCGGTGATTCTACAACGAACCTAACTCTCACGTATGACAGAGCTTCAAAAGTCTGATTACAAATGAGTTAACGTCTTAAATATTTGACGTTGAGTACGTAAATCGTTTATGGCTGAAGCTGCAAAACCTTTTTATGTTCGGTTTGTTACTTTCGGATTATTCACCCATAGGCTATTGAAAAATGTGAATTACGGTGACACTTATTTTTAAATTCAACAGTGGTAAGTCATTTGTAGAAGAGTCATATGAGAACTACCTTCCATCATAGTTTTTGTTTTGATTCTGTAAACACTATACAACCGACACTAAGAACTATTTACATTTTTCGTCAAAGATAATTTTTCTCCTAAACTATGTGTCGCACAATGGCATAATTCTGTAGTCATCTACAATGGTATACGTGGATAATGTATGCAAAATGTCTTCCGAATAGAGTTGGTAGTAACAAAGTAATACATTAAAAAGCCACGCCTGGTGATAAAGTTTTACTGCACGAACAGCCTTAATTACATTTGGGAGATATCAGCGAGAAAAGGGATTGAAATTATGTGTACGGATTATTGGAAGAGTCGCTACGTGCACTTTAAATTTTTAAAATCGGTGAATAATGATATGAGGTACTGAAAATCAAATTTTCCTTGTCCCTGGAGCCGTTAGTTGGCAAACGCTGTCTGGAATTCGATGACCGTTTTAACAGTTCAGCGCGTAGAACGGAAGCCATGCATCAGCAGCACTAGGACAGGCGTGACGGGGTACATTGTGGTTACCGTCGACTGTGTTTATGTTACGGGTAAGAATGTGTTAGCCATTTCACGGGTGCGAATAAACTTTTGGGTATTTCATTATCGCAGTTCTTTGCTCCCTTATTTCAATAAGCTACCTTTGCCTGATATTTTTAAACCAAATGTGCTTCGTTTATATTCAGAAAAGCATCTGCGTTTGATGTGCCTAAACGTTACAAACACTATCAGTGTGTGAATGTAGACGCTCCCGTGTACTGCTGACGAAACTATCTTGGGCTCCCACCAAGTCAGACGATGACGAGGGTGTGACGCACATCGAAACGTCGCCGGATTTGAACTGAGCCACCCGTGCGGAGGCCCGAGAAGATTTCATATGCACCATGTTCGAAAGAAATTTTCATATATTTCATAAAGTTAATGTCCTTACATTTGAAAAAAACTGATGTATTTATAGTAGGACATATTTTAAATTGAAAACACCTGATCACATGTGCGTTACAAATTACCTACCGTCTGGTCGGCTCTGGTGGTCTAGAGGTAAAGTGCGTGCCTTGAAACCGAAAAGACGCGGGAGCGAGTCCCGGTCGGACCAAGTATATTTTCGATCAGTCACGACTCGGTGTTCGTATCCCACGTTAAACTGTACGTCTCCTTTCCCCAGCTGGATAACTCGCGTACATTAAGGACACCGAAGTCGCCGAAGTGGCGTCCGATAGAAAGACTTACAACAGGCAGCTCAGTTATAAGCAGTTAAAGGAGAATGCCCAAAATCTGACCTCTATCTTTTTTATTTAAAAAAAATTGAAAATAGTTTATTTTTTTAATAGCAGTAATATTTACTCTATAATTTTATGTACTATTTACATTTCACTCTCAGAAAATATCATTAAAAGTAACTATGAAAAAAATTATTTTCAAAAAACACGCAATTATCGAGTTTAGAAAATAGTTGTGAAAATCTGACTCCTAAAAATAAGCAAAATAGCAGAAAACAAATTTTTAAAACGGTATTAGCTCGGAGAAAACATAATCCAGTTTCAGTGTAGGTGTAATATAGTGTCTTCCAGAAGGTTATAGAATTTTCCTGTGTTACCTTTGCTGAATCCAAGAGCACTGCTATAAGATGTTACTGTAGGCCTCCTTTCTGAGAGACTGGTTTTGTGACGTTTAAGAAAAAGATTAAGCACTGTTCCACAGTAATTTCGTCTCTGAAATAGTGTTCAATGTTATTTCTCTCGGCTATCCTTCATAACTCATTACAAATAAACCTAAAGAGAGAAGCTTCCGTAGCAAAACAACACTAAACCAGCTCTTCTTCCAGATCCTTACCCAGACCTGTAAGTCTGTCTATTCCGCTTTTGCTTCTTCCTCTGGTGCACCATAATTCATGTTGGACAACTTCTTAAGTGTTGCTTTTGGAACATTAAACTGTTTACTAGTCCTCTTCCACCCAACTCCTTCTTCTGAACTGCGGCAGTACCTGTAGTGATTTTGGAAGGACTCCACTTTCTTTGCTCATCCTTCCCCGTTATCATCTTCGAGTCCGCAATATAATTCCGAAAGAAGAAGAGTGCCGACTTATGTAGATAGACTAGTACTGGATACTTACTACGTACGGAGCGTCTCTGTTCCGGACGAATGCATAGTTCAGATAAACTTTGAGAATACGGTCACCCCCAAGAGAGGTCCTGTCGATGAAGCGCTCATTGGGAACGGATCAAACTTCTTATGCTAGCTCAGTTTCTCACATAGTCTGTGGATCCGTTGTAAGTTTGCCCCTAAAGCCGCTTTAGCACATACCACATTTAACTGCAATGTGTAGCCGCAATAGTGTTGCCGTCAATTTCGCTGGAATGTGGTTGCAAAGCACGGCAATATTGCACTATGGCCGGGCTATGTCAACGGTTCCCTCCCTTCCTCCCTCTATCTCTCTCTCTCTCTTTCAACCTTGCTTCATTTTTTTCTAGCGGAGACGGAGAGAGAGAGAGAGAGGGAGAGGGAGGGAGGGAGTTAGTGCTAAGTCATTTAATCTGAGCTGCGAAACAACATCATTTGCTTCAGTTCTAAAGATGGTTCGCGTACGTAGATTACTGTACTTGCTTGTTGCCTACAGGAATATAGACGTGGAAAAGGAGACAGCTATGAAGTCCATAAATGTCACACCTAAATCTGCAACCAGAGCTCTTAAATACAGAAAGTAATACTGTACATACAAAGACCGGAATATGATAAAGGAAGTTCTTGCTGCTACCGTCTCAGGAGAGCTGCAGCAGTCTTCCATAGTTTTATTGCACGTAGGTTCGCAATACTTCTAAAATTTTTGAACCTTCATCGCGTGTGTTTTCGTGTTGTTAGTAGCAACTTACCAACTGTCTTTTTTATGAATGAGAAAACGCACTACAGTGGTGTAAAATTCTACAATATTTATTATCTTATAAACCGGTTGTCGGCGGTTAGGGCACCGTCAGGCACAAAGATAAGTATGCGTGGTTCTGATATTTTTTGTGTCATCAAAGATTTTAAAATAGTGCAACTGTAGAGTATCTCAGTTGATTTCCAAAGATGAGTGTAGGTTATTTTTTACTAAAACGAGAGGGGATATTCCAGTAATACTATGCTGTAAAAACATTTAAGTTAAATAAAATAAAGTGACACAATAAATACGGAAATACAAAACAAATTACAAGGGGGTGGTTGGACAAGGTAATCTTGTCGTAAAAATACAATTCTACAAACTGGTATAAAATAAAGGGTGTCCAGGTTAAACATATAACAGTATAAAATACAATAACTTCAGAGGCAGTTGCATCATTTATTGGCGCTACTGTGTTTCTACGAGTATGGTAAACCTTTCTCATGAAGACTTCCTTAAAGGTGTCGAAACCTAGGTAAATGTATTAAACGTTATTTGCAACCGGTTGGCTGCGTCATTTCTCCATTGAAAGGTAAATCAAAATTTCTTTTACTCACCGACGACACTTCGATATGCGCAACCATTAGTTGCACGACCAGACATCCAATCAGTAGTCCACTTCTCTCCAAGTATTTTGCAGCTCTGCAGATGTAACGTTTTGCAGTAGTTGCAAAACAGGGAAGGTGCTGATCTGGTAGACCACGGTCAGGAGTCTGGTAAATCTGATTCTTGATAAACCTCAACAGAAAATAAAATATCAACTGGTATAATTTTCGGGCTTCTAGGGGGACAAACGATTTGATAGCTACCTCTGTCACTCCAGCTATCTGGAAACTCGTGATCTAAGAAATCCCTCAGAATGATCGCAAAATGGCATAGTGCGCCATATTGTTGAAGCATAACGACAGGAGGGAGCTGTGGCACAGCATACAGCTCCAACATGTCTACGTACATTGTCGCATTAACCGTTGCCTCCGCGAAGAAGAATGGGCTACGACCCATTCCATCAACAATCCGTACCATACATTCACTTCCGATGAGTAACGTTCGCACAACGTCAGTCCTTGGAGAGGTTCAGTTCCCCATAAGCGGCAATTCCGTGTGTTTACCTTGCCGGAAGTGTGGAATGCAGCCTCGTCCGAGGAACAGACATCGAGGAATGACTCGTTTTCATTCATTTCTGCCAGAATGGTCTCTGGGAATGCCTTGCGCCCTGGCTTGTCCACGGACTTGATTTTGGGACAATGGAGGACATAGTGAACTATCGAACGAGTGTCCCATTTCTTGATTGTTACATATGTAGGAACATCGTGAGTTGGTCGCCGTCCATAATCACGCCGAAAGCGACGTTGCACCCGTGTAACAGACTACGAGGTGTGGCTAGAAAAAAACCGGACTAGTACTGGTGAAACAATAAAACGAATGCAATAAGGCTGAAAGTCGCGTGGCCTGTCACGTGACTCTCGCTCCGCCTACTGCTCGAGTTTCATCTGCCTCCTGCACTCAGTCTGCCCGTGGCGTCTGTTTTAAGTAGTTGACGTTTTGTCTGTGCGTCGGAAAATGTTGAGTGTACAGAAAGAACAGCGTGTTAACATCAAATTTTGTTTCAAACTAGGAAAATCTGCAAGTGAAACGTTTGTAATGTTACAACAAGTGTACGGCGATGATTGTCTATCGCGAACACAAGTGTTTGAGTGGTTTAAACGATTTAAAGATGGCCGCGAAGACACCAGTGATGACACTCGCACTGGCAGACCATTGACAGCAAAAACTGATGCAAACATTGAAAAAATCGGTAAACTTGTTCGACAAGATCGCCGTTTGACAATCAGAGCAGTGTCTGAGTTAACAGGAGTTGACAAGGAAAGTGTCGAACAAGTTTACCGATTTTTTCAATGTTTGCATCAATTTTTGCTGACAATGGTCTGCCAGTGCGAGTGTCATCACTGGTGTCTTCGCGGCCATCTTTAAATCGTTTAAACCACTCAAACACTTGTGTTCGCGATAGACAATCATCGCCGTACACTTGTTGTAACATTACAAACGTTTCACTTGCAGATTTTCCTAGTTTGAAACAAAATTTGATGTTAACACGGTGTTCTTTCTGTACACTCAACATTTTCCGACGCACAGACAAAACGTCAACTACTTAAAATAGACGCCACGGGCAGACTGAGTGCAGGAGGCAGATGAAACTCGAGCAGTAGGCGGAGCGAGAGTCACGTGACAGGCCACGCGACTTTCAGCCTTATTGCATTCGTTTTATTGTTTCACCAGTACTAGTCCGGTTTTTTTCTAGCCACACCTCGTATAGTTCCGCGAGAGAACGCACACAGAACTCCCTGTGCTGTGAAGACCACATGGCCACTGATAGGCGATGTCGTCAATAAAGCAGCTGCGCGCCCCGCACGCGGTACCAACTGCCGCAAGCAAACACAGAAAACATTTTGAGTTACGTGTAGGAGCAAACTACCAATAAATATTTCAGTTACATCTCAAGCTATTACGTTCTACATACTTTTAACCCTGAAAAGTGAGACTATACGGGTAAATGAAACAACTGTAATTGTAAAAAAGTAAAATTTTTTAAACAGGGCAAGTGAAACTACAGTAAGTGAAATAAAGGAAGGAATGGAGTGTGTGAGTGGGATATGTAACTTACAAAGAGGTCTGGACTTTACCATTGCCCCTACCTGTACTAAGTCTGGGCACTCAGTACTAAGCTGGAACAAGTGAATTTATGTTTACTAATTCCAATTATTTCAAGGTAGTTCTTCTTCCTTGTTGATATTATGAAAGACTTCATGTTGTCCCTTTTAACTGTGGCGTTTTTTAGGCAGGTCACCGCAAAAATGCAGTCTCCTTTTGTAAGTTTGTAACTTCTACAGCGCTCCTTTAAGCGGGCAGATGTTGTCCTACCACTCTGGCCTATATAGAATTTGCCACAATTACAAGTGACTTTTTTTTTATTGCACTCTTATCCAAAGCAGAAAGGGTCCAATAGTGTTGTGCATGTAAAACGATGTTTTAAAGATTCTGGATTTAATCTTTCTGAGCATATTCGTATATACTTTTCGTAAATATGGAATCGTGCACCATTTGTTAAGATCTTGAGCTAGTGGGTCGAGCATAGCGTAAAGAAGAAAAGACATCGGTATTTTTTTCCGTTATGAAGTTCTGTTTAGCAGTGTTCGATGGTATTTGTTTAATTGTGTTTAGATCAGATTTGAAGTTGTCGTCTCTCATGGGGAAGAATATTAAACGATGTACCACTGAACGAGTGCCAGCATGTTTGTGGCTCACTGGGTGTTGAGAATTGGCAAATATTACATCATCAGTGACGGTAAGGGTCCCGTAAATCTTACCAAGGAGAAAATGGATGGTAAGTACACTTTAAAGAGGTACATCGAACTTCTGTATGAACCAGCACTAGCCAAAAACTGAAGGATCACTTCGATTCTGGTTGCAACTAGTATACAGTCTTTGATACTGGTTTTGTACAAACTGATTTTAAGTGATATTGCGTTTCAGCATTCTGAAAAAGGTATGTGACATGCATCAGGTCACAGGTTAAACTTTCGGTAGCAGTTCGCTTACTTAAAAAATAACGCACCCAATGAATCCGATTTGTCTTTACCTTGTTAACTGTTTACCTCGTGAAATACGGATACAGGACAGCCGCACTCACTTCCTCTAGCTCGCTTTCGTCTACTGCGTCGCTTGCTCTGGCCTGTGTAAGCACTTGTGGTCGAGAAATCTGCAGAAGCAGACATTGCCGGCTAGCTGTGACCAGTAACGTTCCCGAACATCTGGCGGCATTCGGGTGACCGAGATGGCGCCAGGTGATATTTTTAACGGGCTCTATTGTCGGGAATTTGCACACTTTAAAGCTCGTGTAAACAGACCTTAACGGTACGAAGTTAGAGGCTATTTAACCTCGTGCTAATTCTGCTTGAAATATGGATGCGTGCAGACCACTGATATATTATTTTGTATTACAAAAAATTATATAGTTTAATAACAGACAAAAGAGTCTTTTTTTTCAACAGATAATCCCCGATGAACAGCTCTCAGGTCTCCAACTGGTTGCAGTACTGAAATACCGTGACCTTTCGTCTTCGCCAGAAGACGTTAAGTTTGCGTGGCTGTCCTCCGCAGCAAGCACAGAAATAATTGTTTTGCAAATAAAAGACACCTTCTTTTACTGCACTATATTTTATTGCTCCCAGACGCGTCTCACCTTTTTTCACTTTAAGGCATCATAAGTGGGATCTAGAATGATACAGTTTTGTTTTGATATGTGTTATTTGAAGATTATAAAGCAGTTCACTTCTCACTTTGTGTAGGATTTGTTGGCTGATTTCACTGTGATGGTGCTGATTCTTTCGTTTGGTGACGAAAAGTCGATTATGCTGTCCGTGATGGACCTGTGTACTGCAAATCCTGTGCCAAAAGGCCGTAGGTTTTTCAGTTGCCTCGATGGTTTTCCTTTGTATATTCTAAAGTTCTCCGTGTTGAAATGGTCTTCGTTTGTGAATCGTGTTTCTTGCAGTGTACATATTTTGATTTGAAAATTTTCGAGAGTGTCTGTGAGTTGTTTCATCTTTCCTGTATTCATCAGTGTGTTCACGTTGAGTTTGCCGATGTAGTGTTTGCGTTCGGTCTTGAGGGAGTTTGAGAAGCTCCGATTCTTCTCATGATGTCCGTGAGCCCCGGAATCCGATGCTCAAGAAAATCCCAGTCTATTGACTGGGGCCCAGGGTAATGAGATTTTTCTCGTTGTACCATCATTAAGTTTAGTAGTTGGATGTATGGTATGCTGCCGAGTACAACCTGACTTTTCTGATCAGGAGGTTGGTTGAGGCCGCCACTGACATGTGGAGCAGGCGGCTTCTGTAACCGCCCACTGTGGAAACAAACGCTACTAGTAGTTTTGGTCCGCCCCGAGTATTTCATTTCCTCGGTACCTCCTATATTTAGGAGGCATTACCCTATCTGCCACCTGGGGCCCTATTCTGTAGCGTTCATACCGATCGGTGTAGTAGGTTAGTCTCGATAGTGACGTCATTTTCCGTTCTTTATCGAAATATCCTATTCAGTAAGCTTCTGAGACTTGTTATCGAATGGTCCTCCCACAGATTTTACGACAATTGTACCGAGAGGTTTTGGATTTCAGTCTGGTCCTGTCGATCGGTGAGCTGAGGTTTATGTACACCTATAATTTGTTACTTTAAACATATTTAGCGGTTTTACCTTTGGATTTAGTGATTGTGTTACTAAAGAATCACCAGAGGACGCATCAGGTTGGAAAGTGAGATCATAATTCACTGTTTTCCTTTGTTAGAAATATGGTTAGATTAAGTTGTTACTGTGAATGATTACATCCAAAAAAACGTTTTCGGTCAATATTCTATCAAAATACGTGTTATTTTTATGCAAACAAGAGTTTAAGATCATTAAATATCAAGACATCGGCTCTGCTAACGTATATTACATGAGTGTGAACTGACGTTACTAGTGCCTTTGTGTACTTTTCCCCACAAATGGGTTAGTTAGTAATTATCGAAGCGTGTTTATAACTTTCAAGTAACAATGCAAAGGAATTATGTCAAGCCTGATATCGGAAACTTCCAAACTATCACGCATTTATGACTTACGCAGCACCGTTTGACAACAAAGTCAGCTTACGTTCCTCTACACAATACTACAAGAATTGAGCAGTGTGAGTTCGTTGTTTGGTGCATGGATGGATGCAAATTTTTTTTCCTTTTCATATATGCAACACGTTCTGAGACATTCTTATTCGTGAACGTTAAGATTTTTCTGCAATATTCGTTATTACTTACATGTAAGAGCGCACTTCTTCAAAATGATTTCGTGATTTCTGTGTGTTTAAAATACGAAATATTGTTGGAGATGAAATTGCTTTTAGTGAAACAACCGACAGTGACCTTTACATTTTTTCTTGTCAGAAATAATTCACCATTTTTTCCGAATATGTAGCTATTTCCGAGTACGCGGTTAGACAGGAATCTAAGAGCACAACTTAAATTACTGGGAATGTAACTAGCAGCAGTCATTTCCATAATCTTGCTTGTCACAAGTATTTATCTGAGATCGAGTCCTCGACCACAGTAGACAGAGATGAAAGATCTCTGCCGTAATAATTTTAGACTGTAGCACCATATACGAAACACTTTCATTCATGACATGCATGTTATAAACTTCGACGAACTGCAGGAGCTCTCGAAAATGCGTTTTTTTTTCAATTTTGTTTTTAAGACCCAAATCGTTGACGTATCATATAGGGAAGTGGGCTATTTAATCATTTGGATCTCTAGGAGCGAGTTATAACCACATTCTGTTTATCTTCTTATTCTTTGAAATTCTCAGAATCAATTTTTCGGGTGTTTTTATAGATGTATTAGTACAATGTGGTACTGCACACTATTCCAAACTCATTTTCCGAAACGTAAAATACAAAACACGATGTCAATGTGAATGAGAATAAGATGACATATTGCGGCATTTACGACAATCTGCAGAATACAGTCAAAATACGCTATCGTTACTATGCATGCATGGAAGCATGCGGTCAGAGAAACTGTAAAATTTTTTATGCATTTCAGCTGAGAATCATGGAAATGGATATACTGCACCTGATACTGCTAAGGAGGAGGCAAGGGCGATGCAGGCGGGCACGGCAGTTCGATGGAATGCGGCGTCATGCGTTATGGCAACGTAAACGCAATTTTCAGTACTTGGACGAATAGCGCGCCTGTGTCGTCTGCTAGCCGCTTTGTGTTCGTGGCGCTGTGCGCGCTGCAGTGCGCATGCGCGGATCTGCGGCCGCTTGCTTTTGATTGGCTTGCGCGACACAAACTGACAACAGCGCTTCGGTTCTCTAGACCCGAACGGTATCGCTACCGAAATGCATACTGAATAGTGCAGGGACTCTAATTCGAGTACTAGACCATTCGGTCCTTTTGAGTACCGAAACGATCGGCACAATGGCGGAAAGATACAGAATAGGCACCCTTGGGAGGCCCTCGGTTGTCGGTCTACTAACCGCCCTGGTGCTCCAGTTCAGTTCCTTCAGTATCTCTGACACTCTGCCGGCCGAAGTGGCCGTGCGGTTAAAGGCGCTGCAGCCTGGAACCGCGAGACCGCTACGGTCGCAGGTTCGAATCCTGCCTCGGGCATGGATGTTTGTGATGTCATTAGGTTAGTTAGGTTTAACTAGTTCTAAGTTCTAGGGGACTAATGACCTCAGCAGTTGAGTCCCATAGTGCTCAGACCCATTTGAACCATTTTTTTTCTGACACTCTCCTACAGATTTAACGAGCCTGTGACCATTTGTGCTGCCCTTCTTTGTATACGCGTAATATCCCCTGTTAGTCCTATTTGGTAAGGGTTACATACACTTGAGCAATATTCTGGAACTGGTCACACGAGTAATTTGTGAACAATGTCCTTTGTGGACTGATTGCACCTCCCCAGTATTCTGCCACTAAGCCAAAGTCTACCATTTACTTTACCCACGTCTGAGCCTACGTGATCATTCCATTTCATATCCCTACAAAGTGTTAACACCTTGATATTTGTATCAGTTGGCCAATTCCTACAGAGACTCACTGATTTTATAGGATACTACGTCTTTTCATTTTGTGAGGTGCACAGTTTTACATTTCTGTACATTGGAAGCGAGTTGCCAATATTTGCATCACTTTGAAATCTTATCAAGATCTGACAGTTAACTGCATCACCTGCAGGAAGTCCGAGGTTACTATTAATATTGCCTGCAAGGTCATCAATGTACAATATGAACAGTAAGGATCCCAACCATCTTCCATGGGGCACACCTTAAGTTACATCTGACGGTGACTCGTCCAAGAAAATGCGCTGCGTCCTCTCTATCAAAAAATCCTCAATCCAGTCACAAATTTCACTTGATACCCCGTATGATCGTACTATTGACAGTAGGTACAGGTGTGGTACTGAGTTAAATGCTTTTCGGAAATCGAGAAATACTGCATCTACCTAATTGCCTAGATCCAAATCTTTCAGTATGTTATGTGAGAAAAGTGCGAGTTGGGATTCATATGGTCTATGTTTTCGGAATTCATGCTGTTGGTGTTGAGGAGGTCATTCTGTTCAAGATACGTCATTATGTTTGAGCTCAGAACATGTTCTAGAATTCGACAACAAACCGAAGTCAAGGATATTGGATGATAGTTTTGGGATCATTTTTACCACTCTTCTTGTAGACAGGTGTGACGTGCGTTTTTTTTCCAATAACTGGGCACGGTTATTTGTTCTACTATAAATTATAGTTAGAAGAGTGTGTGCCGTCTACAGTTAAAGTTTTGGAAAAAACTCGAACGCAAATACTTAAAACAATTAATATGGACGAGAGCTTTTATCTCGATGCTAAATATTATACTGAGTGCGATACTGGCCGCTCAGGCGGCAGATAATTTGTACCATTCGTATTATTTTTATATAAAATATTGACATAAACTTTCGAGTGCAGAGAGTAATAATTATGCACCACACCAACAATGAAAATTAATGTAAGGAAAACTGTGTTCAATTGTCTTCTTTTTATCAGTTCAGTCTCTCTCTTGTCTGTCGTGTTAGAAGTCGGACATATTGTTTCACTGCTGTTGAATGTAAGCGCATTTGTAATATTAATTTGGCAATATAATAGTTTAACGTTATAGTTCACTTTTATTTGCAGAAGGTGAGCCCTGTGTCATGTCCATTTCCTTTAAATATCAATATTCTGAGTAATTTTCAGCGCAACAACTGCAGCCGCCGCTGCAGCTACAGACGCCATTACGTGGCAGTCTTAATCCATGAAAATTGCGTAAGCGAAGAAGTCGCCCGCTTATAATATAATAAATATATTTTCCACAGCCGTCCGACGCAGTGGACGAAGACGTAGTTTTTAAGATTTTCATTTCAGCCACGACTCGGACTACAATTGAATGTTAAAAGTGGTAAGAACAATTCTCTCGCGTGTGTGGGTAATTACAAATGATAGCCAAAGATCTCACGCTTGAAACTTCCTGGCAGATTAAAACTGTGTGCCCGACCGAGACTCGAACTCGGGACCTGAGTTCGAGTCTCGGTCGGGCACACAGTTTTAATCTGCCAGGAAGTTTAATATCAGCGCACACTCCGCTGCAGAGTGAAAATCTCATTCTGGTTTCATCTCACGCTTGTTAACAATATTAACCAAGGCGAAATACAAAAATATTATTTCTATTCTCAACTTAAATGCAATGTGTTTCAAGATTGGCTTGTATTGCTGTAACTAACATGAAGAAAAAGTTTGCTCATGATTAATCATTATTGACCAACTGGTTGTGAAAAGCATAAAAATCAAATTCAGAAAATAATTTAAATCCAAACCATAACCAAATCTCAACCGTTTTAAAGAGCTCGTCACACACAATTTAATTATTATTTTATTAATGGACGTAATGTATACATAATTACCCGAGAAGTGTCTAACCCAGCCTCAATTTCAGTATGGAATCTGACAGGGATTCCATCGATTTGTTCAATTTTAACGATTATAGCTGTTTATTTACACCAGTGACACTAATACTTATTTGATTCACGTTTTCAGTGGTATAAGGATTAAACTGGGGCAGTTCTGGGTTTTTCTTCGTATAGGATCATTGGAAACGGAGTTAAGCATTTCAGCTTTTACTTTGCTACACTCAATTTCAGTTCCAATATCCTTTGCTAAGGAGTGGGCACTAATTTTGGTATCACTAACAGCCTTTCAATATGACCAGAATTTTTTTCGGTTTTGTGAATTCTGCTACAATAGTCAATGAAGGCATATAAACATTGCTCTCTTGACAGCCAAGTGGGTGTCATTCAGCGTCTCTCTACACCTTGTTTTACTCCTATTGTGCAGTAACCTCTGTTCCTTTAGAAGTTTCTTTACAGTGACTGTACACCATGAGAGGTTACCTGCCACTACAAACTGTTCTACTATGTACATATCTATCCATTGTCTGTGCTGTGCGGCTTATAACATTCCAGATGCAATAGGAATAGAGATACAGGCATTTTGGCATACAGTTTGCACTGCATGACGTCCATTTATTGTGAATTATCAGCCTGCCAAATCAACATTCTTTGCAGGGGAGCCAACATGTGAGGAACAACAAACAGTTTTCTTGGTCCTAGCATGTAGGCTGCCCTGCATGACAGGCATGTTAAGTATGGACCTGCTTCGCACAGGGACATGTAAATATTTTTCGAGATCCAGACCTGTAGCCTACTCTGCATGAGAGGCACATTGTGGTAGTAGTATATGCCTGCTTTATTGAACTGTACTGTAGCTGCTACATGTCGATGGGCATGGCTGGGCACAGGTTAAGATGGGTAGAGGATGGCATGAACAGAGTGAGGGGAGGAGGGAATGGACAGAGAGAAGGGAGCAGGGGGAGTTGCATGAGGGACGTGGAGGGTGCAGAGGAGTGGTGTGCGGGTGGAGAAGGAAGAGGGGCGTGGGCGTGGAAAGAGTGAGGGGGAGGAGGAGATGAAGAGACAGAGAGGGAGTGGGGAGGAGCAGATAGACAGACACAGGTGGAAGGGTGAGGGGGACACACAGAGGGAGGAAAGCTGGGCCCAGAGAGGGGAATGAGGAGGAGTGTTCAGTAGATGTGTGGAAACCACACGAGGAAAGCCACTGGGAAAGGGTTAGAATAGAATATTTACAAAGTAATTTAACAGAATACAGGAAGAAATATACACAAAATACATTACTTACACACACAAAATATGTTTCATAGCTTGATGCAGTGATATATGTTTGTGGAACAAGCTTTACATGCACTTGCACTTTTTTCCAACAGTCTGGACAGTCGTATGATGTATTTCATTGTTTCTATACCAGTGATCTGCAGTACATATCAGCGTCCTGTTGAAAGATTGCAATTCAACTTCAAGCTGGTGTATTTTACTTTAAATTGACTGAACATTTGAGCAAATTTATGGGGAATTTGTGCACTCTGGTGTGTACATGCTACATTTCGTATACATGTTGAAGAAGGTCCTAAGCTGGTTGGAGAGCCTGTTGTCATTGTTTGTCCTGTAGAAAGGTCTATCGACCTACCCATGGCAGCAGGTATTTGACCATGTGCGGCATCACGCCCGCCTGCTACACCCTCAGTAATTAACTCCAGCGACCTGCCTTTCGCAGTCCTGTTGATGTGCGCTCCATACCTACTGTAGCTCCATCTCCAGATAGTCCCCGTGTGTATCAGTGCAGTGTGCCGAGCGTGGGAAAAATCAGCCGTGGTTCGACAGCAGTGTTACGTAGCTACACTGAAAGCAAAGAGCATGTGACTGCAGATGCAAACCTAGGTGAAGGCTCACAAACAGAAACTAAACCAATGTCAATTCAAACTCCTTCAAAAACTGTTTCACAGAGGAAGATCGGACGGCGGTTCCTGTTTTAAATCGTCACACGAACGTCAAAAGGCAGATTTCGGGGTAAGCGACCGCAGGACAGAATATCAACTGAATCGCCTCAACAGGCTTGGACCTGGTGGGAGATCTGTACGACTCTACACAGAGTATGTGGTGAATTTGCTCTTCCTCTAGAAGCAGTGGACCGTTCTTAGTACTGGGAAACTGCGCACGTCTTTGTTGTTTTGAGCTATATGGCAGGCCAAGTATCGAGGTGTTTGTAGTGGTTACCCGGTAACCCGCGTGATTACCTGCGGGCATGTTGTGGCACCGAAATCGATAGCAAATAAGGCAAGCCCTTCAAACTGAGCTGAGGGATTTCGAAAAACAGCCGCCGTCTGAAGGTGGGTATACGAAGTGAGATACACCTCAAGTTTGTTTTAAATGATTTCAATAGCTGCTAATAACGTAGATTGTTTAATTCACCACTCTCGTCGATGTACTTATCTTGTAGTCGTTTTCTGTCCATGATTGCATGTCCAAAGATTTATATGTTGATTAAAAATAATGGTCAAAAACTTCGAGCAGTGTTTGCTTAATTAGCTTCTCGTATCAAGAGAACAACACTGCAAAGATTCACTCGAATATCTCGCTTCATCAATATTGGAAACTTCACGCCAGGCAGAAACAGTACAGCACCATCTCGGAAAAAAGGACGTAAATCTTCTGCTCCTTACACCCGCCAATAGCGTGACAAGACTGTTCCTCAACTACTGCTACTGCCCGTTGGCTGACGCTACTAGTTTTATTCTGGTGGCTAGTGACGCCATTTCGATGCGTCGGAATTATGACGAGTCTTATGAATCAAATTAAATACCATGTAGATTTAAGTTACGTTGATTGCTAACTATACAGATAATTTGTCTAGGCAAAGGATTATGAAACTTATGGATGTACCATTATCAGTGTTTTAATTTGTTAATGTACTCTAAACATCGTCGGCCGGTGTGGCCGAGCGGTTCTAGGCGCTACAGTCTGGAACCGCACGACCGCTACGGTCGCGGGTTCGAATCCGGCCATGGGCGTGGATGTGTGTGATGTCCTTAGGTTAGTTAGGTTTAAGTAGTTCTAAGTTCTAGGGGACTGATGACCTCAGCTGTTAAGCCCCATAGTGCTCCGAGCCATTTGAACCATTGTTTAAAATCTAAACATCGTGTTTTAAGTAAGATTACTTATCAGAACCGAGCTATTTTGACCTTGTTCTTCGACTGAAATAGATTAATTGCTTCGAAAGGCATTTGTAGGTAACTGTGGAAATTAAGATGGGCAGGTCAGCAATTATGCGTTTCCCTTATACCCCAGTGCTACCCTGTCCGGCGCTATTCCCTTGTCACTCGTCTCACTATAAGATATCGATTGACTAATGTTCGACTTCATAACTGACTCAGATTATAGCGTTCACTTTGTTCCACTGACTGTTATCTACAGTTATTAATTATTTTGGTCATTCAGCCCTATTTCTTTTTGTCGGAATGGTTAAACAGGAAAATCACTTGTGAGAGGTTCTGTTTGATAATGTCGAAACAGACGTAACCTAAAATTAGTGATTATTGTTTATTCTTCCAGACAGACTACGCTAAACACGCAAAACTATTTTGTGCTATGATTTTAGTCCTAACTTTAACACTGAAACTTTAATTAGCTTTTCAGAGCATTCGCACAAGGTTGGCGCCTGTGGCGACACCTACAACGTGCTGACAAGAGGAAAGTTTCCAACCGATTTCTCACACACAAACAGCAGTTGACCGGCGTTGCCTGGTGAAACGTTGTTGTGATACCTCGTGTAAGGAGGAGAAATGCGTACCATCACGTTTTCGACTTTGTTAAAGGTCGGATTGTAGCCTATCGCGATTGCGGTTTATCGTATCGTGACATTGTTGCTCGCTTTGGTCGAGATCCAATGACTGTTAGCAGAATATGGAATCGGTGGGTTCAGGAGGGTAATACAGAACGCCGTGCTGGATCCCAACGGCCTCGTATCACTAGCAGTCGAGATGACAGATATCTTTTCCGCATGGCTGTAACGGATCGTGTAGCCACGTCTCGATCCCTGAGTCAACAGATGGGGACGTTTGAAAGACAACCATCTGCACGAACAGTTCGACGACGATTGCAGCAGCATGGACTATCAGCTCGGAGATCCTGGCTGCGGTTAGCCTTGACGCTGCATCACAGACAGGAGCGCCTGCGATGGTGTACTCAACGACGAACCTGGGTGCACGAATGGCAAAACGTCATTTTTTCGGATGAATCCATGTTCTGTTTACAGCATCATGATGGTCGCATCCGTGTTTGCGTGTATTCGTCATCGCCATACTGGCGTATCACCCGGCTTGATGGTATGGGGTACCATTGGTTACACGTCTCGATCATCTCTTGTTCGCATTGACGGCACTTTGAACAGTGGACGTTCCATTCAGACGTGTTACGACCCGTGGCTCTACCGTTCATTCGATCCCTGCGAAACCCTACATGTCAGCAGGATAATGCACGACCGCATGTTGCAGGTCCTGTACGGGCCTTTCTGGATACAGAAAACGTTCGACTGCTGCTCTGGGCAGCACATTCTCCAGCTCTCTCTCCAACTGGAAACGTCTGGTCAATGGTGGCCGAGCAACTGGCTCGTCACAATACGCCAGTCACTATTCTTAATGCCGGCCGAAGTGGCCGTGCGGTTAACGGCGCTGCAGTCTGGAACTGCAAGACCGCTACGGTCGCAGGTTCGAATCCTGCCTCGGGCATGGCTGTTTGTGATGTCCTTAGGTTAGTTAGGTTTAACTAGTTCTAAGTTCTAGGGGACTAATAACCTCAGCAGTTGAGTCCCATAGTGCTCAGAGCCATTTTTGAACCACTATTCTTAATGAACTGTGGTATCGTGTTGAAGCTGCATGGGCAGCTGTACCTGTACACGCCATCCAAGCTCTGTTTGACTCAATGCCCAGGTATATCAAGGCCGTTATTAGGGCCAGAGGTGGATGCTCTGGTTACTGATTTCTCAGGATATATGCACCCAAATTGCGTGAAAATGTAATCACATGTCAGTTCTAGTATAATATATTTGTCCAATGAATACCCGTTTATCATCTGCATTTCTTCTTGGTGTAGCAATTTTAATGGCCAGTAGTGTACAGGTCAACGGACAGGATGGAAAGCGACGGATAATTTCGAGTAATTTTATATACTGGCCGAAAGTATTCCATCAGAATCAGCTTTTATTCCGCAGAAAATTGTTTGTCATCTGAAGTAATCGATTTGGAATACATCTTGGATCTATTAAAGTGGACACGATATCGTTGGAATTATATCACAGAAGATCCGACATACGGACTACTGGAGTACCACACGTGGAGAGAAATGTCTGAAGCAAGTGTAACGGAGAACCCGCACCGCTCGTCCGCTGGGTTCCGGGTACCGGAGGCAGTAAACACGCGCCCTCAGGCGCCAGCAGGCGTCACGCCACGTCTCGTGGAGACCTCAGGAGCCGACACGACGCCTCCTCCCCCCCCCCCCCCCTAATCGCCGGCGGTTGGCGTGCCTTGGCGTGTCTTCCGTCACACGAGATCTGTCCGGTAAGCGGTCAGCGCGCCCCCGCCGTCTTCACACTCGCCTTCCTCCACCGGAGACCTCCTTCCGCTGCCAAGCTGCCACCGCCACTGCCCCCGATATCTCGCGGGCATCACCGGTCACAAAATTACTTTGCTGGCATGTAACTGCAGCGCCAGCAACGATAGCAAATAACGGAACTTAACGTACCCTGCTCTACGGTATAGCAGGCATACTGTAAGAAGACTCTACGATAGAATTTGTAGGTATTTATTTACTTACCGTATGGTAATACAAACTGCACTGCAACTGGCGTATGTGAATGGCATTTGTTCAAATGGCTCTGAGCACTATGGGACTTAACATCTGAGGTCATCAGTCCCCTAGAACTTAGAACTACTTAAACCTAACTAACCTAAGGACATCACACACATCCATGCCCGAGGCAGGATTCGAACCTGCGACCGTAGAAGTCGCGCGGTTCCAGGCTCAAGCGCCCAGAACCGCTCGGGCACACCGGCTGGCTGAATGGCATAATTTTGCTAAATACACTACTGGCCATTAAAATTGCAGATGCTGAGAAATCAGTACCCAGAACAACCACCTCTGGCGTAATAACGGCCTTGATACGCCTGGGCATTGAGCCAAACAGAGCTTGGATGGAGTGTACAGGTACAGCTACCCATGCAGCTTCATTGAACACGATACTACAGTTCATCAAGAGTGGTGACTGGCTTATTGTGACGAGCCAGTCTCTCGGTCACCATTGACCAGACGTTTCCAATCGGTGAGAGATCTGGAGAATGTGCTGCCCAGAGCAGCAGTCGAACATTTTCTGTATCCAGAAAGGCCTGTACAGGACCTGCAACATGCATTATCCTGCTGAAATGTAGGGTTTCGCAGGGATCGAATGAAGGGTAGAGCCACGGGTCGTAACACATCTGAAATGTAACATCCACTGTTCAAAGTGACATCAATGTGAACAAGAAGTGACCGAGATGATCGAGACGTGTAACCAATGGTACCCCATACCATCAAGCCGGGTGATACGCCAGTATGGCGATGACGAATACACGCTTCCAATGTGCGTTCACCGCGATGTCGCCAAACACGGATGCGACCATCATGACGCTGTAAACAGAACCTGGATTCATCCGAAAAAATGAAGTTTTGCCATTCGTGCACCCAGGTTCGTCGTTGAGTACACCATCGCAGGAGCTCCTGTCCGTGATGCAGCGTCAACGGTTAAGCGCAGCCATGGTCTCCGAGCTGATAGTCCATGCTGCTGCAAACGTCGTCGAACTGTTCGTGCAGATGGTTGTCGTCTTGCAAACGTCCCCATCTGTTGACTCAGGGATCGAGACGTGGGTGCACGATCCGTTTCAGCCATGTGGATAAGATGACTGTCATCTCGACTGCTAGTGATACGAGGCCGTTGGGATGCAGCACGGCATTCCGTATTACCCTCCTGAACCCACCGATTCCATATTCTGCTAATACTCATCGGATCTCGACCAACGCGAGCAGCAATGTCACGATACGATAAACCGCAATCGCGATAGGCTACAATCCGACCTTTATCAAAGTCGTAAGCGTGGTGGTACGCATTTCTCCACCTTACACGAGGCATCACAACAACGTTTCACCAGGCAACGCCTGTTAACTGCTATTTATGTATGAGAAATCGGTTGGAAACTTTCCTCATGTCAGCACGTTGTAGGTGTCGCCACCGGCGGCAACCTTGTGTGAATGCTCTGAAAAGCTAATCATTTGCATATCACAGCATCTTCTTCCTGTCGGTTAAATTTTGCGTCTGTAGCAAGTCATCTTCGTGATGTAGCAATTTTAATGGCCAGTAGTGTAAATAGAACTAAAGAACTAAATCTGCAAATTAATATCCCAATTCTGAATCCGTTCAAGAGATGCCTCTGTCATGTCAAACTGTCTTCTGGATTCCTAGGGTAATCTCGCCTGCCTCAGGTTGTTACAACGTGGTGTTGATGGTCTGATGTTTATTGTCACAGCCACACTCACAATATGAGCCCTTCCTCGTCGGCGGAGGCTTTCTGCACAATTTGTAGGCGATTTGGAGTATACGGCGTTTGAAAGACGCAGCTGACATCGCTGCAAGCGCCAAAGGCTCTGACTTAGTTTGTTGGGTCACTTCAACTACGTAATAATAATATTTCGTTCCTTTATGCTTCTGTATTTAAGAATTTTCAGTCAACTGGTTCAAAAATAATATGTGACATCCACATTAATCTCATATTTACCTGCCCACGTGAACTTCAAACTTACGTCTCCACGGAAACATGTCGACCATTTATGCTAACCTCACAAGATTCCCTCTTAAATTATTCTTCCCACCAAGCGAGAAAGACTAGCGATCAAATGTGTAGGTGAAGAGTGTAATTATTTACATCTCTCGCAAAGACAGTATTTAAACTGTCTGATAAATAGTCTTTACATGAATTGAGCAAAAATTAGAGGAAAAAAGATTTACAAAAAATGGTTCAAATGGCTCTGAGCACTATGGGACTCAACATCTTAGGTCATAAGTCCCCTAGAACTGAGAACTACTTAAACCTAACTAACCTAAGGACATCACACACACCCATGCCAGAGGCAGGATTCGAACCTGCGACCGTAGCAGTCCCGCGGTTCCGGACTGCAGCGCCAGAACCGCTAGACCACCGCGGCCGGCAAAGATTTACATATTTTCGTATTAAACACTTCAGAACTATCCTAAGCACATAAAATCTAACTAGCGACGTATGAAAGGAGGCATTCTCATACAAATAGTTTAAATAAGGTTACTGTCTTACAGATACTCATCGGCATCAGAGAGATCATAATGTACATTAGGTTTTATTACATCATACACTGCAAATACTTAGATTTGAGGTATAAATATTAAAAAAACCTAGAGTATTGAAAAAGTATTGTAAAGAGTTATATTACATTACCATTGAGCTATGTAATCTTCGCTGAAAAATAAAGGTAGTAGTCTTATCTGGTAAAGAGTGACTGAGAAGTGTATTTCTGGTACCTGAAAAGTATGATCTCTAGGCCTAGGCCTAACGCGTTGAACAGATTCGTTATCATTAACGAACACAACAGAAAAATTTTTGATGGTAGTAGTACAAGCACTTACATGATCAGTTTCTGACACAGGGAAACAGCATCTGTGTTACACTGCGTTTATCAAATTTTCCGCAGTGACGTCGAGTACAAAGTAACAAAATTTCTGCTAAATTCCAAGTGTATGCAGATCACGTTCCGTTACAGAAGTTTCGCCATCAGCGTCCTGATTAATATAAACTGCTCTCATGAGAGCAGCTCTCATTCAGCGACATTCATCACGGTGTTTCTCATAGACTTTTATACATACTGAACCAATGTATACGATTCTTATCACCAAACTAAAGAAAATTCTCAATACTTACGTACAAATAAGTACTTTCAAACAGAAGACGTTTCGCACGTGGCCGGCAGCGAAATCAGTCGTTAACTTTGGCTCACAGTTGACTGACTTGATTTCAAAAAATGCGTTCGTCAAATCTGTGTATTTTTAAAACAACGAAATATTACTTCCTTTCATATATAGCAAACGGTTCAAAACGTGTCACGTCTTTCGGAATCAAAACTTTACTGAAAATACTGCAACAACGAAAAAAATAATGTTTATTTATAAACGGCCTGCAAACACGTGCCATCCTTCAGCTGATCGAGCCATCGATTTCAATATAATGACGTCACTTATGGCCTGAATCACCTATGGTCTAAGAGGTACGGGTGTCTGTTTTGAGAATATTTCCCCTTCACTCTATTGCGTTGTTGACGGAGTACATGAAGCGCTTATTTCAATAGTGGTACAAGTCCATTACCTGCACTTTTCTGTCTATAATGCTTCTGAAATTAATGATCCAAAACGAACAGAAAGAAAGGTTCATCTCTAGCAAGAAGCCATATGCTTGAATATTTCTGGTATCTCAGTTTCAGATTTTTCAGCGCTCATTTAACTTTAGGACTCTGTATCTCAATATGAACAAAATGGACTTGTACCACTATTCAAATAAGCCCTTCATATATAACCTGCTTTTGGGAACAGTCTTTCACAATCTGGCCACTTGGCTATATAATTAAAATGTTCAAGTGCAATCTCTTGTAGCCTTTGCAGCTTCGTATTGGTAGTATCGACCTTGTGATTGCATATTTCTAACCGATCTCGTTTAAGATCTGGGAGGCGATCTTTCAGATAAGAACTGAGCGGTAATGGTAGTTCGGGGGCTACTCCAGTTTGCAAATTATTCGTTACTTGTGCTATTTTATAATGTTAACTCGACAAATCAAATTTGGATTCTCTGTTTTCCTGTGTTGCCCACACTCCTAGACACCAGGAAAGGATGAACTGAATGAACAATGAAAGGCATTACGTCCGCAGCTCGTGGTCGTGCGGTAGCGTTCTCGCTTCCTGCGCCCGGGTTCCCGGGTTCGATTCCCGGCGGGGTCAGGGATTTTCTCTGCCTCGTGATGACTGGGTGTTGTGTGATGTCCTTAGGTTAGTTAGGTTTAAGTAGTTCTAAGTTCTAGGGGACTGATGACCATAGATGTTAAGTCCCATAGTGCTCAGAGCCATTTGAACCAAAGGCATTACTGCACCAGTAGCCAATGTTCCTGCCTAACTTTACTCAAAAGTGTTGGTCCCTCCCTGTCCAACTGTGAGAGTACTGTCAAGCCACCTTATGCTCTGTCTGAAGCTCAGTATGAGGCATCGCGGCCAGCACGGGCCAGGTCGGGAATGCTGTGAACAGCCCGACAGAGCCGTATCGTAAAGCAAATCGCGTTGCGAGGAAAGTCGTGATATTTCTGCTAATGCTTTATTGCAATGTGGTTTGAGTGATGCGAAGAACCGGACGAAAATATTTTTGTATAAATGGACTATGTTCAGTAACAAATCAAAATTGTTGTTGCTCACAGTGTGTATCGGCATGCGAACATGAATTGTTGTCAAGAAGTTTGTGGCTGTATCACTGAGGCAGTTCACCAACATTATTAACATGAACTGCACATCTTGTGTATAAACATATTTGCCGACAGTGCGAATCCAGTACTTAAGAACTTTACTTCAGTGTTAGGCCGCAAAAATATCCTGAACTTATTCGTGCAAAGATGAATAATCAATAATTAGTTGTGGTCACACATGTGGTTAACGTTTATTAAATGTAAAGAGTATGGGTTTCTGTATTTGTTGTATTCTCGTCGCCATTGTAGAGTCTTGCACCATGACAATCAAAAAATGTTCAAATGTGTGTGAAATCTTATGGGACTTAACTGCTAAGGTCATCAGTCCCTAAGCTTACACACTACTTAACCTAAATTATCCTATGGACAAACACACATACCCATCCCCGAGGGAGGACTCGAACGTCCGCCAGGATCAGCCGCACAGTCCATGACTGCAGCGCCCTAGAACGGAGAATCAAGGGAGAGGATGTTGTTTGGCGGCCGGTATTCTCTTTCTTCAACACAAACGCACACGTGTATCAACAGGGTTCTTTATTTACATAAACAGGAAGCTACTTATCTTGTGGCACTAGCGGTCGAGAGGGCGTTGGCAGCACGTTGCTTGCGAGTCTGTCTTTGGCCTCTCTCCTGGTAGGCGAGCTTTGTCCTGAGCCTACTGTCGATCTTCTTGCTACATCTCTGCCGACTGGTGTGCTGGCGACAGCTTACGCGAACACAATATTTTCGTTGATTAATTTACAGAATTAGGCGATTGTGTTTTCGAGTTTGTGGTACATTATCCGGAACTCGCCTTGCTGTGTATGTAGCTTACACTTTTAGGTAGGACCTGTTGCAGTATGAGCAGAGGACGGTTTCAGCTAGTGTACCATCGCCAGGTTAGCACTGCAATCAACTGTGTCATACTCTGATTGGGCCTTAATCAATGTACAGACACATCACCCACACTTTATTTCGTAATTGACAGTTCGAAAATGTATTGCCCTGGTGTCATTATGTGGTATGTTCAGAAAAATATTATTTCAAATGAGACAAAATTTGACAGTGTATAACATAGGCTTATATCTTAAGAAACATTACAAATATAACTGCGTAGGCTTCCTCGGCCAGAGTCAATCGACATAAAAGTTTTCTGGGTGTGGTACCGCGTCTAATGACCCAGAAGAAGGCCGCAGCAACCGTGGCCGAAACGCTGGTTTTACTCCAGCAGCAGTAGTTTTTACATTATGACGCGGTACCGTATCCAGAAAACTTTTATGTAAACATTACAAAATTCGCATTTACCTCAGGTGTTGTCAGAGATTGCGTAACGATACTGGGAAATCAATGGCGCGGAGTATGAGTCCTTGCCAATGGCCGGCCGATGTGGCCGAGCTGTTCTAGGCGCTTCAGTCCGGAACCGCGCAACCGCTACGGTCGCAGGTTCGAATCTTGCCTCGGGCATGGATGTGTGTGATGTCCTTAGGTTAACAAACTGCCTATTGGCTTCTGTATCGGGTTCTTCGGCCGACGTTCATCTAATGATTTTACTGACGTTTCGCGAGCACGAGTGGCTGACATTGTCAAAGATTCACCCTCCATTTCCGGTGGTGAACTGGCAGTTTGTCAACAAGTGGCCACGAAAGCCTTAACAATTTTGTGTCCTTAGGTCAGTTAGGTTTAAGTAGTTCTAAGTTCTAGGGGACTGATGACCTCAGATATTAAGTCCCATAGTACTCAGAGCCATTTGAACCATTTTTTAAATCTTGCCAATGTTGAAATAGCTCTCTGGTCACTAAAAAATAAAATAAAAATAATTACAGCCCTTGTAAAAGCCCAGATATTCTTTGTTTCTTGACACAAAGGAACTTCTATGCTCTGCAGTAATAAAAATGATGAGGTCTTAAAGTGAGAAATCGTGCGGCGTGTTCTCATTGTATTCCTCCAGTTCAGACAATACGAATAATTACTTAAAGTGACGTTCATTTATATGGGTTGAGAATAAATTAAAAAATAATATCATATAATCGAATTACACCTTATCTGGAACGGCAGTTACATGAGATGAGAATTCAGTGCTCACATTAAGTACGGCAAACGAAGAAGATGCACTGTCTCAGCCGTTAGTTCAGAGTTATCTATTTTTGTAATAATATTCAAAAGAATTAAATTCCTGATTAGTCGTGTGCCACCAAATCAGGCAGGTAAGAGTAATATCAGTTCTTTTGCCAGAATGAAAGTCGATTGTATTAGCGACCGTGCCGGGGCATTCGTTAATGGAATTTAATAAATGTTAATGCAGTGATATAACCAATTTGTAGCTGTTTCTTGTGTCTCATGTTCTTCCGAGCGGACAGACTACGCAAAACATAACCACTACAAAAAACTGTGGTACACCGATAAAAGGAGAAATGATCGTCTGTGGAGCAGCGAAAAAGCCAGTTAAAAATTACACGTATTTTTCATTAATGATCTTGTGTCAGGTTTTGAAGGCTTAGAATAACTCAAAGTGCAATTATCAGTGTTCAGATAAAGTAAGTTTCGTGTGACAATTAGGAGCTGTATGTAATCTGTGAGTGAAACCAGCCGCTAACACAACAGTAGGAAGAAGTGCGGTTGGTTTTTTCAAATCCAGGTTACGGTACAGACTGCCGGACAATTAATCATGGAACATGAACATGGTGGTGGTCTCGGGTCCGAATCAGAGGAAGGAGAAACGAGTAAACAGGAATTGCGACTGGTAGATACGACGACTGAGTTATTGAAAAACATTGAGTCAAAGTTTTTGGCTCTGATAAAAATAACGAAGGACCAGAAAGGCTATGGCTACAGAAATGCCGAAGAATGCAGATGTCACGTGGAAGCCTGATGACAGTGCGACCGATCTTACTGCACTGTCTGAAAGACAGACTAAAATGGAGGAAGAGTGAACTGCCAAGAAACCAGGGCTAAAGAGAACCCACGAAGCTATTCCAGAGACTACGCAGAGGTTAATGGGAAAAAATAGTCGCATTCTGCTCTCTGCCAAATGTCCGACTGCTTTCGAGTAGGATGGATAAATTTGCAAAAGAATAACGATAAGTTTTGCATGAGTAGTCTGAAACGCACGGCAAACATTTTGCACCCAAGTCCTAGCCTAGGCATCCGAAAAGGACAAAAAAATGGTTCAAATGGCTCTGAGCACTATGGGACTTAACATCTGAGGTCATCAGTCCCCTAGAACTTAGAGCTACTTAAACCTAACTAACCTAAGGACATCACACACATCCATGCCCGAGGCAGGATTCGAACCTGCGACCGTAGCGGTCGCGCGTTTCCAGACTGAAGCGCCTAGAACCGCTCGGCCACACCGGCCGGCTCCGAAAAGGACACTCAGATTATATAACTGTTAAACGAGGGGGTGCAAAGGGCTGCAGAAAAAAATTTAAAGCGAAATTAAGGAAGAATATAATCGTTCCAACGATCCCGAAGGAACTGGACTACGGATTGTAACAAAAAATTTGGTCCGGATCAATCTGGATGGAAAGATGCTGTAAAAGAACAATTGTAGAACGTAAAGAAGAAAATTTAAGATGTAAAAATCAGCTTACGGAATTATCAGTCTGAAGCACGCGGTTCGGGAAGTAATTCTATTTCTGAACCAATGTAGACCACAACAAATGCCAACCGCGCGGGCGGATACATCGTTACGAGATACTATGTGTAATGTACACTAGACTCTTGCTAAACCGGCCATTCCTCGCACATATGGGTGCCGAATTGGCGGAAGTGCCGGATTGTTGAGAGTGTCTAAAATTTAGTATGAACACATAGAGACTGTACCTTATCAAATCATAAGATACATTCATTTTTACAGAAAACTTAGTGCTTGCGTGTGTACATGCGTATTAGTATCACTCGACATTAACTGTGAAACATGTCCCAAAGCTTTAGTTGTCACCATGATGATACGCTACTGTAGTATGCTTTATCACACAACGGCTTTAGAAGCATTTTATAGGTCCTTCCATGTTTCTGATTGTTGCGTAATGTACTCCAGGAAGACGTCTCCAGCTTCAGCACCAGCAGTCTGAGACATCCCCATGTTCTCTCGTCCTATGTCTTCTACTTCATCAGTTTCATCGTAACTTTCCTGTGAGCTTATGATTTCCTCTTTTCTGCTGAAATTTGGTCATAAATAGTTGCTAGTCCAACACCGTTGCCAGCAACAATTTTTTTCTGCAAATAACCTCAGTTCAGTTTATATCCAATTTCGAATTTCTGCTTATGGCCTAGCATAACGTGTTGCACTTTAGAAGCCACGATAGTGATTCGTAAGGAAAGCCACAGTTTCAAAGTGTACAGGAAGGTTGAACATTGTAATTAACCAACAACATTGTTGCAACGTAATTTGGTTATTGTAGGCGTCATTTCAGGTTGAACGACTAGAAGCTGGAAGTGTGCCGGATTACTGAGAGGTCGGACTACTGAGGGCCGTATTATCGCGAGTTTAGTGTATATGCTGTGAAGAAGAAGTAATCCGCCATAGACAATTTCAAACCTTTTTGCCAGAAAGGAAATCTGTTCTTCCCGCAGTGCTCGTTTGAGCATTTCACTAAGCCTTGCCGAAATCTTGGTCAGAAAGTCAGAATAGGTTTTGTGAGTGGGCCACAGAAGCTGCAGAATACTGCAGAACATACGAAGAATTTGAAAAGGCGTTTCTGGCGAAGTACTGGTCAGCTGGGGTGCAAGAACCTTCGTAAAGAAGTATTCAGTCCTGAACCATTTCAAATGTGCCCAGGAATCTTTTACAAATATTTTTAAAAATATATAAAAAACGAGATTCTGGGATAATCCCATTATATCTCTCAGATCAGAACTTAGAATACTAAAGGCAAGACTACCAGTATGTACAAGGGAAAAATTAATCACAGTCCCTGAAACAAATGTAAAGGGGTTTTTATCGGTACTGGATTCGATAGATCTTATACAAGAAGACACGAAAGCTGCGTCCAACAATTGTGTTTCAGCGGAATCGACAATGGGACAGCTATTTCAAGTCTCGACGAGCACGCAGGTCGCAACAACGTACGAGTCGGTGTTCCGTCCGACTGGCGCAATGGAAGTGTGAGTTATGTGCAACACCAAACTAATGGCTTCAACAGAACGAAGCGAAGGCATCAGTAGGAAGTGAAGGAGGCGTGATAACCAGTGCAATCCAAATTATGCAGATAACAATAACCACAACAAGTGGCAGCAACAGCCACAAAGTGGACAAAGTAACCCGAAGTATAAGAGAATCTGTGAATGAATGTACGCATCTTTTCTGTTAATAATTGCAATACTCTGGGAGTACCGGGCACCAGATCTTGAATCATCAAGTGGCAGGTCTTGGTACCGCTTATGTTAAGGAATATAGCAACATTACGCGCATTCTTAGTAGTGGATGTTTTGGTAGTGAACTGTATATTGAGTATGGAGTTTCTCTGTGAAAGGGACACCATGGTTGGACTTTCAGCTGGAGACGAACCCCATGGTAAATATTGCCAGGAGGTAAAGATGCAAATAATAAGTAGTGCGATGATTTACATGGATAGGCAGCTGCATGAACCAGTTTCTGTGACCGATATTAAGGAAAATATAATCTGAAAAGCAACTGAGTCTACATACTTAAACGATCCACACTGCAATGATTTGAACAGTGTTGTGCCGACATATTCTATATATTTCACAAAAGACACGGTTTAATTTGAGATTTTATGTATCGCCTGAATGTGAGATTGAATAATGCCTTTTGCCACTTCTCCTACTCCATGCCATGGTCAGGAGGCCTGACATGGCTAGGGAAATCAGAAAAAAATGGTTAGAATGGACACAGTCCTCAGCCCAGAGTTACCCGGTAATGCAATCTTGTTTGTGGATGATCTGTGATGCTACAGTCTCTGGTTCCGCTGTCTGCTGTATAAAACATGGCAACTTGTACTCTCAAATACCATCAAATTTTGATGATAATTTTGTAGATGGCTGGTATGTGAGTGATAATTGCTGTAATGTCAGCCTCGATAACTGAGTAGTCAGCGCGACGGAATGCCATGTTAAGGGGCTCGGGGTTGGGTTGGGTTGTTTGGGGGAAGAGACTAAACAGCGAGGTCATTGGTCTCAGCGGATTATGGAAGGACGGGGAAGGAAGTCGGCCGTGCCCTTTCAAAGGAACCATCCAGGCATTTGCGTGGTGCGATTTAGGGAAATCACGGAATCAGGATAGCTGGACGCGGGACTGAACCGTCGTTCTCTCGAATGCGAGTCGAGTGTGCTAACCACTGCGCCAGCTCGCTCGGTAAGGGGCCTGGGCTCGATTCCCGACTGGGTCGGAGATTTTCTCCACTCACTGACTGGGTGTTGTGTTGTCTTCATCATCATCTCATCCCCATTGACACGCAAGTCGCCGAAGTGGCGTCAGCTCAAAAGACTTGCACCATTGCACCAGGCGACCGGTCTACAAGACGAGAGGCCCTAGCCACACGACATTTCATTTCATTGCTGTGATTTGGCAGATTCTAAAAATCAAATCTATGTCGTACAATGTATGGCAGCATGTTCATTTCGCCTCGGTTCTAAATTCAGGCGGACACCGGTTTCATTTTTATAGATTGGTAATTCAATTTTCATTTGAACAAATGGGCCATCGTTTACTGATTACGAACTCACTAAATTGTATGTGCAGTTCAACCTCCGGCACAAGTTGTTCCATACACGACACTGTTTGTATAAACAGCTTTTTAAGGAATGTTCTTTCTTGTTCAGAGAAAGAGTGGCACACGAGATACCTACGCTCTTCAGCAGTTCTTTTGAACGTTGCCGTTCTAACACCAACAACTTACCCTGAGTTAAAGCTACGCTCCACTCCGATTTTTAACGTCTTCCAATTGTAACTTTTCCTATACTTCCCTCAAACTGCCACGAACCAGTTTCACAAACGCAGTTACTGTTGTCTCTCATAACACGCTCCTTCGTATCTCTGAGTTCAGTTCAGACCACATTACACAACGACATTTTATTGTTATTGCTTCTCTCGCGCGTCGAAACGTTAATCAATACAATGGACGCCAGCCAATGCACTTTTCCTCCACACACTTTCATCGTTGAGCCATCTCCATTTTTTTCTTTCTCCGACTTTACGTTGATATTAGTTTTTCTGGGCACACTACTTAAATTACAAAGTAGATACATGTACAATAATTATGTACGTATAGAAAATTAGACTATTTTCCATAGCAATAGTTAAAAATTCGTAAAACACGCAAGGAAAATTTCGTTTCAGTTTCTCCTTGGATGAAGCATAACACGATCTTTTTACAAACAACCGTCATGCAAATGTGATTTCTGAATGAAAAACCCACTGCGTAACCTTTCCTCATGACTCCGACCAGGTTTGACTGGTTACGCTGAAATGCTAATCATTCGTGTATCAAAGTGCACTCCAAGTACTTTGCATTCCAGTTGGACGTCGCTACATGCTACCTTCATTGTGTCGCAATTTTTAATCGCCAGCAGTGTAGGACACCATGAAAATAATGTTGTTGCTGTTGTGGTCTTCAGTCCTGAGACTGGTTTGATGCAGCTCTTCATGCTATTCTGTCTTGTGCAAGCTGCTTCATCTCCCAGTGCGTACTGCAGCCTACATCCTTCTGAATCTGCTTAGTGTATTCATCTCTTGGTCTCCCTCTACGACTTTTACCCTCCACGCTGCCCTCCAATACTAAATTGGTGATCCCTTGATGCCTCAGTACATGTCCTACCAACCGATCCCTTCTTCTAGTCAAGTTGTGCCACAAACTCCTCTTCTCCCCGATTCTCTTCAATACCTCCTCATTAGATATGTGATCTACCCATCTAATCTTCAGCATTCTTCTGTAGCACTACATTTCGAAAGGTTCTATTCTCTTCTTGTCCAAACTATTTATCGTCCATGTTTCACTTCCATACATGGTTACAGTCCATACAAATACTTTCAGAAACGACTTCCTGACGCTTAAATTTATACTCGATGTTAACAAATTTCTCTTCTTCAGAAACGCTTTCCTTGCCATTGCCAGTCTACATTTTATATCCTTTCTACTTCGACCATCATCAGTTATTTTGCTCCCCAAATAGCAAAACTCCTTTACTACTTTAAGTGTCTCATTTCCTAATCTAATTCCCTCAGCATCAGCCGAGTTAACTCGGCTACACTCCATTATTCTCGTTTTGCTTTTGTTGATGATCATCTTATATCCTCCCTTCAAGACACCATCCATTGCGCTCAACTGCTCTTCCAAGTCCATGCTGTCTCTGACAGAATTACAATGTCATCGGCGAACCTCAAAGTTTTTATTTCTTCTCCATGGATTTTAATACCTACTCCAAATTTTTCTTTTGTTTCCTTTACTGCTTGCTCAATATACAGATTAAATAACATCGGGGAGAGGCTACAACCCTGTCTCACTGCCTTCCCAACCACTGCTTCCCTTTCATGCCCCTCGACTCTTATAACTGCCATCTGGTCTCTGTACAAATTGTAAATAGCCTTTCGCTCCCTGTATTTTACCCCTACCACCTTCAGAATTTGAAAGAGAGTATTTCAGTCAACATTGACAAAAGCTTTCTGTACGTCTACAATGGTAGAAACGTAGGTTTGCCTTTGCTTAATCTAGCTTCTAAGATAAGTCGTAGGCTCAGTATTGCCTCACGTGTTCCAGCATTTCTACGGAATCCAAACTGATCTTCCCCGAGGTCGGCTTCTACCAGTTTTTCCATTCGTCTGTAAAGAAGTCGCATTAGTATTTTGCAGCCGTGACTTATTAAACTGATAGTTCGGTAATTTTCACATCTGTCAACACCTGCTTTCTTTGAGATTGTAATTATTATATTCTAGAAGTCTGAGGGTATTTCGCCTGTCTCATACATTTTGCTCACCAGATGGTAGAATTTTGTCAGGACTGGGTCTCCCAAGGCTGTAAGTAGTTCTAATGGAATGTTGTCTACTCCCGGGGCTTTGTTTCGACTTAGGTCTATCGAAAATAATGTATTAATTTTAATAGTAAATACAGTTTTTTCAACTAAGTATAACGTTACTGAGGAAGGTTCTAAAAATTGCTAAAACGCTGAGAGAGAGATGTAGGGCCTTCAGACGAGAAGCCAATAAAAAGAAAGAAAGAGTTGTGCAGGCAGTTGTTTTAGATTTGGCGGGCCTGTCCGATTCCCGGAGCGTTCACTGTGATGCATGCGAGCCAGTTCCGGGGTCTGTAGCGCCGGACGCAAAAGGAAGGGAAAAAAAGGGGGAAAAAAGTGGGAAGGTTGAGGGGGCGTGGGGGGAGGAGGAGGCGGCGCGGAAAACAGGGACGGAAAGCGGGCGCACGGAAACTCGTGAGCGAGCAACAGTGGAGCCAACATGCAAATGCAGTCGGGCGGGCGGAACCAGGCCAGCGCGCCTCTTAATTGCGGCCATAAAGTTGGCAGCGGCGGCGGTACACGGCACGCAGTCGCCATAAAAGGCGGATTAACATGTGGCCGGCGCGGCGCGGCGCTGTCCGGGCACGCCACGGCGCGGAAACTGGCCGGGCAGCACGCGAGCCGGCCGCGGTCTGTGTGCGACTGCCTGGTGCCTGCTGCTGCTGGCTGGAGAGAGGGAAGGAGCGCCGCAGCCGCGTGTGGACGGCCGAAGAACAGTCGCAATCGCTCAAGCTGAACAAACCTCCAAGGTTCGATGCAGTCCATATCATAGTCTATGCCTGATCTGCTGCTGAGTTAGCCACCCCTTTAACGACAATACAACCAATATCCTCGGAACAAAAACCGTTGCCCAGTGGTTGGAGCAAAGCGCCGGTCACTCCCATCTACAAATCGGCTGCAGCAGCGATCCACAACACTACCGTCCTATATCCGTGGCATCCATTTGTTATAGAATCTTAGAACTTATTCTCAGCTCAGAGGTATATCCAACACAATGGCACCCTAAATGCCAAAAAGCACGTATTCCGAAAATCTCGATAACGTGAAACACATTTTGCGCTTTCCTCTCATGACGTCCTTTTTGACTCAGTACCGCATCTACGCTTATTATCGAAAGTACAGGATGTTAAGTTTCAGGCGAAATTACTGGCTGGGTTGTGTATTTTATGGTATGGAGGGCGCAGCGTGTTAATCTTGGATGGAGAGCCATCGACAGATGCAGAAGTAACTTCGGAGCTGCCCCGGGGAACCCGAGTTGGAACGCTTGCTGTTCGCGTCTTATATCAATGACCTAGCAGACGATATTAATAGTAACGTCAGACTATGTGCAGACGGTGTAGTTATCTATGGCGAAACACTGCACAACTATTCAGGCAGATCTTGATAAGATTTCAAAGCGGTACGGGAACTGGCAACTTACTGTAAATGTCCGTGAATATAAAATTGTGCACTTCGCAAAAAGAAAAAAAAAACGTAGTGCCTTGCGACGGGGCGGTAAAAATAAAGAAGAAGTGCGGTTGCAAATGTTCACACGAAATGTGCATATACAAATGTTGGTTAAAAAATGTTATTTAAATTTTGGCTCTGAAGTAAGTCCCAGGGGATGATTTCCACACTTGGTGCATTAGTACACTTCCACACCCGCGCATTTGTTATAGTTTTTGAATTAATTCTTCAGTACAGTACAGTTTATGCTAGGGAACAAAATTAGGCGATTATTATAGCAAAATCAGTTTATCACGACACAGTTCAATTACTATTTATTGACGTTGTTCTTTTCTTTCACACAATGACATTAGCACTGGTAAGACGGTTTACAGTTTTACTTTAATAATAATTTGACTCCGAGCCCCGAATAGCAGTAATGCAGGTTGCTATAAACGAAAATTACTCACTCAATACGAACACAACCAAAAGTCCAACTGTCCTCTTTGTTCTAGCAGTTTTGGCGCGAAATCACAGTTCACCACATGTTCACTTATGACGATGTGTACCTCGTAAATCGAACTCACACAAATAATCGTAGCACTTCCAGTTCACCAAATATATGCTTGCACACTTGCACTATTATACAATACTCTTTGTCGAAATAAATCGGCGCGAAAAAGAATTCTCAAACGACCACATGCGCCACCCTCAAGTGGGGCTCGCTCACCACCCACTCTCCAACGACTGACCAACGACTGACCCCTGGCCGAGATGGGCGCTCGCTTATGTAGGCTCGCATGTCCAACCCCCTGGTTATTTAAGTACGAGTCTCACCAGTTAAGATTACAAATTTTGATACATACATCCCTCGACAGAAATAAGTACACCACCGGAACCGCCCTAAAAAGTACATCTTATTTACCATCTTACATTTATTTTTAGGATTATTCTATCGCCCGTAAATCAAGTTTTAGTTTTTTGCAAAATTTCGCCACTTAGCGCAAATTTGTTTGTTGACATCTGTACTGCAAAGTTTTAACATCGAACTGCATATAGCACCGTTTTTAGACGTAATCTATAGCGATCTACACATTGCGCTGCTCAAAATCTTCATATCTATAATACTCAATTAATTATGGGCGATAAATGTTAATAATAATTTGCAAACAATGAAAACTATTGCAAGTTAAGTGTATAGTATAACTTAACTAGTTTAAAGTACGTGTGATGCCACCCAAAATATTATATAGCGCCGTTCTTTACGTCCTGAAATTTCTATTGAATTTTATAAACAATTTTCCCTCAAACTTTGTTTATTGGACTTTACGGGCTTAATTATTTATGAATCTTAACATATGACTACTGCACTCGATCCGCTATGACGAGACGTTTTTAATGAGTGCTCGCTCATCCCTGTTAGTTGTTATTTACTATTTTTATTGATCTTTCAGTATTCGTGATATTAACCGATTTTGAGGTTACTATAACTTTTGCGTCTCGTGACTTGAAATAACGATCGATCTTTCAGAAGGTGCATATTGCCGACCACAATCCACTGCTGCATCGCTCTTCACCGTAAGTTACACAGTTTTCGCGTAATGCGCGAAAAACCAAACAATGCCCCAAGCTGCGGGCCACGTGGCCGCCCGGAGGCGAAGACATCACACCGACGGTTGCAAATCTCGTGTGGGCGCGCTACGCGCTTCCGCCAATCACACACCATGTCGCGCGCTCGCTCTCTACAAAGCAATCCTTGCATACTAGACCTATTCATCTAGTAACGGGGGTTTGTACAGTCACAGTCTTATGACTGCATCGTCTGTGTGACACAGTTGGAACAGTTAATACAAATATCTGGGTGTAACGTTTTGTAAGGAAATGAAATAAAACGATCACGTAGCCTCAGTCGTGGATAAGGCGGGTAGCAGACTTTGGTTTATTGACAGCATTCTGGGGAAATGCAGCCAGTCTACAGAAGAGATTTCTTAAAAACCACTCGTGCAACCCAAGCTAGAATACTCCTCTGGCCAGTACAAGGGGACTAACAAGCGACATTGAATGTGTACAAAGAAGGAAAGCACTAACTACCAGAGGTTTCTCTGACCTGTGGAAGAATATCACAGATAGGTCTGAATAACTGAACCGGCGGACACTTGGAAGACAGACGCAAACCACCCCGTCAAAGCGTACTTAGGAAGTTGCTACTTCATGTCATGACTCTAGGAATATACTGCAAAACCCGTCCATATGGCTTCCCTAGGGATCGTGGAGACTAGAGTAGAATAATTACATAGTATACAGAGGCGTTTGAGTAATCATTATTCCCGCGCTCCGTGCATGAATCGAACGGGAAAAATCCTTAATAACTGTACAAGGGGCCAACCCTCTGCCATACACTTCGAAGTTATTTGAAAAGTATAGATTTGGATGTAAATGTACCGCAAAGCTCTCTTTAACGCCGTACTTGGCTTCGCTGCTAGTGTGTGAATGAGTTCACGGAATGCGATCCGATGACTGCAGACTCATTTATCCTTCTCCGTTGAGGAGTGAGTTTGTGCGAGGGAACGTAGACCAAAGAATGGCACTTATGTCACTCTCCGATTTAATGCTTTTTAAAGATTGTATATCAATGTGTGCACAAAGAAGCATGTGCTCTCATTCATTACACACACATGAACACACACACACACACAAACACATCCACACAGACATGCATATATACTTAAGTCATACTGTTGAATGAAGTACAGATAATTTAACAGTAATAATGCTGTAAATAAATGACTTTTGGGATTTGTCTACAAGAGAACTTGCGCTACGACAGTACGAAGTCTCTTTTGTCTCAAGTCTCTTGTATTTCACACGTTCTAACAAATTCCGCTACTGAATGACAGTAGTGGTCCAACGAAATGAAATGTGAGTTTGGGTGAGGCCTCCCGCCAGATGGACCAGTCGCCTGTCGCAAATCTTTTTAGTTGACGCGACTTCGGTATCTTGCGTATCGGTGAGGATGAAATGATGATGAAGACGACACAAAACCGAATGCCTGGGTGGAGAAGATCTCCGACCTGGCCAGGAATCGAACCCGGGCCCCTAGCATGGCATTCTGCCCCTTTGACCACTCACCTATGATGGCGGACACTGATAAGAATGCCTTTATCGTTTTACTAAGAACAAAGGAGCAAATATTAAGCTTAACATAATTTATTGGACCTAACCTAGGACAAATGTTTGAAATTACTAACAGTTTACTGAAGCATTTAACTTTATTTACTCAGTTGTGTTTTTCATTAGCCAGGACTTTTTTCAGAGAAGGTTAAATGGCTTGCACAGAATTTGGGCTCAACAACCAGTACCTAAAATAGGTTCATCTGAATCACTTTTAACTTTTCTGGACATATTTTCACTTCTATTTCTCGTCACACCACCAAAATTACCGTCACTGTTATCAGCAGTATAACAAACCAACTTTTCTTCAAATTTCTACGTTTTCACAGGATGCAAAAGTTACTGAGCGAAATTTTGAGCAATTTCACCTGGCACTTCATTGAAATTTCAAAGCTTAACTTGAATTCACTCCTCCAGACTGAAGTATCTTGCAACAGTCGGGATATGTTTTGCTTCACTTCTGCTTGCGTATCGATCGTTACTGTTACGTAATTAACATTGTCCAAAGAATGCAACGCATTATGAAATAAAAATAGCAATAACTACCTCGGTTCTGGCTGTTGCAGATGAAAATTTTGGGTTATATAATTTTTAATCAGTTAAAACGTACAGCGCAATGCTTTAAAACGAGTTGGTGTCTAACAGTGTGGTATGAAAATGTAGCCTCTTTAGCGGCATACTCTGCATCACAATTCTCATCTTCGACTAAAAAAAAAAAAATAAATAAATAAAAATTCTTGTGTTTGGAGATGCAGTAGCATTGATACCATTTATAGCATGATTAGCTGTTTTGACGCGAACTTTTAATATCACCCATTCCTTTATGTGCATCAGAGTATTCTCCAGCAATAGACACATTCACTGCTACTATTAACATTTTCAAAGCTTTGTACTTTGTTGCAAGTTAACATCAAACAGACACTTTCTTTTGCCGATTGCTAAACGACGAGACAGAAAACGAGTCGAGATAGAACGGTCAAAAACGTGTAGACTAGTTACTACACACACGAAAACAACATAAACACATGGTCCCTTTTGTATTGCCAAATGACTACCAGTAAGTGAAAAGGTTTGACGGTACTGGCAGCCACGCCACCACATCGAAGCCAGTGATTGCTCCGAGATCGGCTGAGAGGGGCTCAATCTTAAGAGGATGTTTACTTACGCTATGTAGGACACATAGATCTAATATTTAAAAAAATCCTGGGCAATCATAAAATATTCAAACCCCAAACATTTTTCCAACTCTGGACAGCAGTAAAAACCCAAGACTGTCCGGGCTAATCCGCATGGTATGTCTAGCAAATGTGTCTCTTAGTGGTGCTAAGGCTGTAGATTTGTGCGCAGCCATGGCGATAAACAAACTGTGTGCTCTGTGGTTTGTGTCCCAGGTACAGCTGAGAAATGCCATTGGAGAGTACTGCGGTCTCGAATCGCGACGTTGCGCTTGACGGAGAGTACCAGCTCGTTTCCGACCGTGCACCAGTCACGATGGAAACCATGTCTGGCGCGGCTCACGGGGAGAAACACGTCCCGTGTGAGAACAGCTGAAGGGCCGATGCTGTACCGCTATCTGGCCCGTCGACGTTAAAGTACGATGCCCCAGAACATGCGGCGTCTGGATTGCTAGAGGCCGCCATGTAACAGTAGTGCTCCGGTCAGTCCACTTAGCCCAAACCAACGTCTCCCTCACGCTGAATATTTGTTGCACAATAATACAGTATCAATATATTGTGCCGAAAGTGCGTGGCCAAGAGCAGGGCAACATTACTAAGCAGTATTTACGTCCGGGACGCGTCAGTTAGGATTCTGCTTTCTTAGCGAACATGTCAGCGCTAGACGATGTGAAATTCGCATGTATTGCGATCGAGTTGCTCGCCTTGCAAAACACGAGCAGAAATTATGCATAATGGACGAAATCGTCTGAAAAGCTTCCAGCAAACCAGGGGCTCCTTCATTGTAGCCTAGTTAGAAATTAAACAAGTGAATTGTGTAATTTATCGTGTATGGGTGCTGTTGGCTGTGTATTTCTCTACTGTAGCGACTGTTGTCAACGAAATGAAATAATTGCTTACTGATTACTGTCTGAAAGATTACTTAATCTTACTTGTTTCTGTAGTGTGACAACTGTTGCAAGAAGAAAAAAAAGAAGAAGACAGCTATAAGTAAAATAGACATGTCTGTTTCACTGTCATGACACCACGATTTTCAATTTCCTCTGACATTGCGGACAACGAGATACCTGGCCATTCCTAAACAGTTAGGAGTATAAAAATATGGCATTTCAGTCTTTGATAGTTATTTTTTATTTTCAGTGACCGGTTTCAGGCTAGCTGCCCATCTTCAGATCATGTATTGCAGTTACAGAGTAACCTGCCAGTACAGAACTATTTGAATAGTTCTGGCTAGCCAGTGTGGCCGAGCAGTTCTAGGCGCTACAGTTTGGAACCGCGCGACCGCTACGGTCGCAGGTTCGAATGCTGCCTTGGGCATGGATGTGTCTGATGTCCTTAGGCTAGTTAGGTTTAAGTAGTTCTAAGTTCTAGGGGACTGATGAGCTCACAAGTTAAGTCCCATAGTGCTCAGAGCCATTTGAACAATCTGAATAGTTCTGTACTAACAGGTTACGCTGTAACTGCAATACATGATCTGGAGATGGGCAGCTAGCGTGAAACCGGTCATTGAAAATAAAAAATTGCGATCAAACACTGAACTGCCATATTTTTATTTAAAGAACGATCGCGGCATTCCCAATAAGACAATCATGTCTAGTTTTGATACAGTTAGGAGTATCATTTCTTGAACCACCTCTTTGTGCTTTAATATACATCCTGCAGCAAACTCTCTGACCTTTCGTCATTTACTTTTTCCAGTTGTTTGCGGAAATTCATTCGAGCGAACTGAATTTTTCTCGCTCTCGGCAGGAACTGCCTTTTATTGCGCAAATGACCAGTTGGAAAATGAACCGCGCCACTGCCAGGATTGGCGAGATTCGTCCGTAGCCATTCCCCGATGTTTGGGAAAAAGGTGTTCACCCCACAGCCTCTACCAGCCTGGTCACACTCCCGTTGCCAGACATCCAACCGTCAAGTGTTTAGTTGACGTCTGTGTTCGATGTGTTCCCCTTGTATGCTGCGCAGGGTAGCCGCGCGGCCTATACGCCTTGTCACGGTTCGTCCGTCGAAGTTCGAGTCTTCCCTCGGGCATGGGTGTGTGTGTTGTCTTTAGCGAAAGTTAGTTTAAGTAGTGTGTAAGTCTAGGGAGCGATGACCTCAGCAATTTGGTCCCATAGAACCTTACCACAAATTTCCAAAATTTCCCCTTTTATTTTCCTGATCCTATCGTGGCTTCTCCTATTAAGCCAGTAGCATGCGGCCCAACATCGCATCGTAATATCGTTCGGGAAGAAACCCGACACCCCACAAACACACACACACACACACACACACACACAGTGCCCTGTTGAGTCAGTGCGGAGTGGCACCGAGAGCCTCTGGAATGACACTCCTTTGTCCACGACGCCCCACTGCCGTTCTGTCCTGCTGGTCACTACAGCAAGCCAATGTGGCCATACGCGTGCTGCGGACCTCACCGCCGATTCATAGTGATCGCAGCGGTGTGCCTTGATGTGTGTGATTGGTGATCTGCACTGTGCAAGTTAGCAGAGTATTTTCTCTGCTTCACTAGCAGCTATGCGTATGCGTTGGGTAAAACCGTGTTTTTTGTTAGTTTATACTCCTAGGTATTGTGGCTGTTCCTCTTTTAATGTTTACCTTGTGCATTTTTATCGATGAGTGTCGCTAACAAGGAAACCTCCCTATCGCACCCCCCTCAGATTTAGTTATAAGTTGGCACAGTGGATAGGCCTTGAAAAACTGAACACAGATCAATCGAGAAAACAGGAAGAAGTTGTGTGGAACTATGAAAAAAATAAGCGAAATATACAAACTGAGTAGTCCATGCGCAAGATAGGTAACATCAAGGATAGTGTAAACTCGGGAGCGCCGTGGTCCCGTGGTTAGCGTGAGCAGCTGCGGAACGAGACGTTCTTGGTTCAAGTCTTCCCTCGAGTGAAAAGTTTAATTCTTATTTTCAGACAATTATCAAAGTTCAGGCACTCACACATAATCAACTCCGCTCTCCAAGCTTCCAGAACATGTTCAGATTTGCTTGGATATATGCAGGATTTGACGGTCTACACATGGAAAAATTTGAAAACGTTAAAAACATGTGTTTTGACAGAGCACAGGGAAAACTGTGCGACTGTGAAACTGTTGCATTCATTTGTTGCCGTTTATGTGACAAACTCTATGTTTTCATCACTTTTTTGGGAGTGATTATCACATCCAAAAGAAAACCAAAATCGGGCAAGGTAGAAGAATCTTTTTACCCATTCGCCAAGTGTACAAGTTAGGTGGGTCCACAACATATTCCTGTCATGTAACGCACATGCTGTCACCAGTGTCGTATAGATTATATGAGACGTGTTTTCCTGTGGAGAGATCGGTTCACCTATGACCTAGCGAACAAATGTTTCCGGTTCCCATTGGAAAGGCACGTCCTTTCGTCTACTAATCGCACGGTTTTGGGGTGCGGTCGCAAAACACAGACACTAAACTTATTACAGTGAACAAAGACGTCAATGAACGAAAGGACAGATCACAACTTTGCGAAAATAAAGAATTACACTTTTCACTCGAGGGAAGACTTGAACGAAGAACCTCTCGTTCCGCAGCTGCTCACGCTAACCACGGCCCACGTCGCTCCTGAGTCTACAGAATCCTTAATCTTGCCTATCTTGCACATGGACTACTCAGTTTGTATATTTTGCTTAATTTTTTCATAGTTCCACACAACTTCTTCCTGTTTTCTTGATTGATTTGTGTTCGGTTTTTCAAGGCCTATCCACTGTGCCAACTTATAACTAAATCTGAGGGGGGTGCGATTGGGAGGTTCCCTTGTAAGATGTGGCTTTGACTAGTACGTATATTATCTTGTGTGCTGCGAGTGTTTGTTTGTGTTGCACCAGTATTGTATAATGTTTTTGATACCACTGGCTTTGCTCTCTAGTGACGAGCGGTTCTCTGCGGAAGCCACTACCTACAGGCCATCGGCGTATGCCACGAACCCGTATCCCAAGGCACGTGTGTTCTTGTCTATGAGATGTAAGAGGTACTCCGCTTGCGATATCCCAAAAGTTGGGTCTGCAAATCGAGCCTCGAATGAATCCCTTTATAATCTTTTTGTCTACTTTTCGGTTTGCCGCTACTACACACGAATGCGACTGAAATAGCGACGGCATACTTAAGTGAATCCTGTGATGTGAAAGATCGTATTTACTGCATCGTCTATTGATTTTCCTTCTCCGAACACATACAGGTGGGGTCTAAGGCCGTAGAGTTCTCTATGTTCCTATAGGCGGCTACGTACGAGCCGTTTCTGCCGCTTAGCTGGGTAGCTCATGCCATATATAAGTCTGTAAGACTTAGTTCTGATGAATATTTGTTTGCTGATTTTTTGATGACGACAGTGTTGGCTGTTTTCGGTGACTCAGGCACGCTACCGAGCCTTAGAGCGTCATTTAACAGGTCTGTTAGGTAAGGTAAGGTGTCATTAATGTTTCTACGTAGTAATTGCCTGGGCTGAGAGCCTTCATTTTCTTCAGACCAGCAACCACCAATACGACCTCCTCCTGTCCAGATTTTAGGGTGATCATGTTGTAACGCCGGAAATGCATATCCTCCTATTTCCATCTATTGTACTATAATTTTTTTTTTATTTTGTTACCTGAAGATATGACATTTCTGTGTCTTTATATATTGTAATTGTTTTACTATATATATATATATATATATATATATATATATATATATATATATATATATATATATATATATATATATATATATATATATATATATATATACTCCTGGAAATGGAAAAAAGAACACATTGACACCGGTGTGTCAGACCCACCATACTTGCTCCGGACACTGCGAGAGGGCTGTACAAGCAATGATCACACGCACAGCACAGCGGACACACCAGGAACCGCGGTGTTGGCCGTCGAATGGTGCTAGCTGCGCAGCATTTGTGCACCGCCGCCGTCAGTGTCAGCCAGTTTACCGTGGCATACGGAGCTCCATCGCAATCTTTAACACTGGTAGCATGCCGCGACAGCGTGGACGTGAACCGTATGTGCAGTTGACGGACTTTGAGCGAGGGCGTATAGTGGGCATGCGGGAGGCCGGGTGGACGTACCGCCGAATTGCTCAACACGTGGGGCGTGAGGTCTCCACAGTACATCGATGTTGTCGCCAGTGGTCGGCGGAAGGTGCACGTGCCCGTCGACCTGGGACCGGACCGCAGCGAAGCACGGATGCACGCCAAGACCGTAGGATCCTACGCAGTGCCGTAGGGGACCGCACCGCCACTTCCCAGCAAATTAGGGACACTGTTGCTCCTGGGGTATCGGCGAGGACCATTCGCAACCGTCTCCATGAAGCTGGGCTACGGTCCCGCACACCGTTAGGCCGTCTTCCGCTCACGCCCCAACATCGTGCAGCCTGCCTCCAGTGGTGTCGCGACAGGCGTGAATGGAGGGACGAATGGAGACGTGTCGTCTTCAGCGATGAGAGTCGCTTCTGCCTTGGTGCCAATGATGGTCGTATGCGTGTTTGGCGCCGTGCAGGTGAGCGCCACAATCAGGACTGCATACGACCGAGGCACACAGGGCCAACACCCGGCATCATGGTGTGGGGAGCGATCTCCTACACTGGCCGTACACCACTGGTGATCGTCGAGGGGACACTGAATAGTGCACGGTACATCCAAACCGTCATCGAACCCATCGTTCTACCATTCCTAGACCGGCAAGGGAACTTGCTGTTCCAACAGGACAATGCACGTCCGCATGTATCCCGTGCCACCCAACGTGCTCTAGAAGGTGTAAGTCAACTACCCTGGCCAGCAAGATCTCCGGATCTGTCCCCCATTGAGCATGTTTGGGACTGGATGAAGCGTCGTCTCACGCGGTCTGCACGTCCAGCACGAACGCTGGTCCAACTGAGGCGCCAGGTGGAAATGGCATGGCAAGCCGTTCCACAGGACTACATCCAGCATCTCTACGATCGTCTCCATGGGAGAATAGCAGCCTGCATTGCTGCGAAAGGTGGATATACACTGTACTAGTGCCGACATTGTGCATGCTCTGTTGCCTGTGTCTATGTGCCTGTGGTTCTGTCAGTGTGATCATGTGATGTATCTGACCCCAGGAATGTGTCAATAAAGTTTCCCCTTCCTGGGACAATGAATTCACGGTGTTCTTATTTCAATTTCCAGGAGTATATATATATATATATATATAATTGTGTGTGTGTGTGTGTGTGTATGTGTGTGTGCATTTATGTCGATGTGTAATTGGTTTAGGTCGTGTGGGGAACCAAAGTGTTTAGGATCTTTGGTATTGTTAACTCTGCCGCATGGACCGCGGGCAGAGGGGGTCTGGCTGGAGTAGGGCGGTGGAGCAGGTGTGTTGTGTGACGCTCCCGCGAGTTGCCGCCCATTCGGGGTTTGGCAGCATGTAATTGCGCTCGACGTGCTATGATAGTTTCTGACACGGTGTCGCGGACGGGAAGCATTAGCTGGCGCACATCAAGAGCCCGTTTCGCCTGGTGACCGTGTCGAGAAGAAGGCGCGCCAACATCCAGCTTCTGCAACAGCGACGGCCGACAATGAGTGACTGTCGCCACCCCCTCGATCGACGACTTCAAACCTTCACTCAACTAACAAGGAAGACTGTAAGCACGTAAAGTTTTAGAACTGTATGGCAGACCTCAGCTTTTCAAACTGTTAGATTTGCATCATAAAATTATAGTAACTTAGCATGAACCTTTGTTGCTCATTGTCCCAATTGCATTACCAAGCAGGGTCCCTTCCTTTTCCGGAATGAACCCGAGTGTCGTTGAAATTCAAACGCCAGCATTAAAGTAATATCATTCCATTTCACTGCTTTAATTTCAAAGTTCAGTTAAAGTATTCATAGCTGACTACAATATTTAGATTACACAAACAGAAATTAAGAGTGCGAGTTTTGTTACCATATTTTAGCTTACCTGTGACTGCAGCTCAGCTTGGTACGTACTAAATTTTACTATTTTTAATTGTTCAGAATCATTTACTTCAAGTTCAAAGTTAAATCTCTTATTTCTAAATTGCGTAGCTTCAAGTAGCTTTTGAAATGATTTTTGAGGTAGCCCAAGACTAACCTCATTTTACTGAATTTCGTAGTGCTTCAGAAACAAAGTTCACTAATAATTTCAGTCACTAAATTCACTTTCAATTTTCCGGTTGCTAAATTAAGTCGCAGTGTAGCGAAATTTATTACTTCTGACAAACATTCAGTTTTCACACAACACGTGTCAACCTTCAGTTGCCACGCTTTTAGTGCTATATATATGTGCATTAATCTTTCATTTTCAGTTATTATAGTAGTTGTCCATAGGACTGGCGATCGTAATTTTCCCCAAATCTCAAATATCTAATTAACGCCAATTAATTGTTAACGTAACGACCGCACATTTACTTTCTTTACTAATTTTACCCTTTTCTCAAAATTAATTTCCACCAATTTCATTTGCATTTTCCTTTCATTTAGATGTAACCCTTTCCTCCCTCTTTACCGACAGATTAACTTCGGTGACGATTGCTGTTGCCAAATTTCCATTAGGTACACGCGGTTTAATTTTTCACTGTCATTAAGGTCGATAAGTGAGGAGGAGGTTACAATGTCATATTGATATTTGTACGTTATCGATGTGTACGTCAGAGAGAGAGTAAGTTACGTTATTGTTAATCACTCTTCAATCTTCGGTCTTGTCGTGGTACAGTCTTTGTCTTTGTGCAGTCTGATACATTCTCAGTTGAAGTGTGGTAAGTGATGGACGTATTTAGTAGTGCTGTGTGGACTTGCGATTGTACCTGTTAGATGAAGAAAGGACAGCAAGGCTAAGTATCGTGGGTACATTGAAAGGTGAAAGGAATGTAAATTTTTAATAATGTTGTTATTTTGGAAGAGAAGAATTTTGAGGTGAGACTGCAGCACTGAGCAGCTACGAATGATTACTGTCAGCTAGTTGACTTGCTCAGAGGTGAAACACCACCCCACTTCCCTAGGTTATGGATTTGCTTATCAGTTGATTAACCTGTGAAATTTCTTATAGAAATTCTCTGTTAACTTTGTACCCTTTTTAAACCATTGTTCACTTTGTTAAGCATAGTATTCCTCTGACCAATATTATGTGTAAAAATCACGCGAAGTATTACTTAGCTTTTTGAACATATACAGTGTGATTATAATTAAAGTTAAAATTTCAAACCGCTTAGAAATAACACCACTGGTCAGAATGATGTAAAATCGCAACGGAATATTATCGGGGAAGGGGGAAAACGTATGGCAGAAGAAAAATAAATTGTTATAAAATGTAGCAATAGATGGCGCTGTAAGCATCATAATTTAATAGTGTTCGACTACAAATGACAAATGACTCATACAACAATTCCTAAACTGTACGTTTGACGTTAAACAAACTGTACTACTCAGTGTGTATTTGTGTACAGGCGTGATACTGTTAGTTACGTAAGCCAATCCACCATGACAAGGTCATATCACATCGGATGGGAAAAATCGGTTTTTAATTGTCCTGAGGCCAAAAACCGCATAAAAAGCATGAATCACGTCGGTTTTGAACTGTCCTGAGGCCAAAAACCGCATAACAAGCATTAATCAAAATCAAATCGGATTATTAATTTCCGTGTGGCTGGCGCAGAACATGTTCAGTTTGCTGTCCACCGTCAAAACCGAGAAACAGCATGTTCCACGACTGATCGAAGTGTTTCCGGGGTCACGTTCAGAATGTGTTGTGCAATGTGTGCCTTCAATGCAGGTAAGTTTGCAATCGGAACACTGAACACAACATCTGTCAGACAGTCCCACAGCCAGAGTCACACGGATTAAGATCAGGTGCTCGGTACGGCCAGGCTGTAGGGAAATGGCGGCTGATCATTCTTGCATTTCAGAAACGGCGCTTCAGCCTATGCTTAACTGGTCTTGCAATATGCGGAGGTGCGCCATCTTGCATAAAAATGATCCCATCCACACATCCACGCCGGTTGTCAGCTGGAATGACGTGGTTGAGCAAAAGACACTCATAGCGCTTACAAGTGACGGTACAACTAACAGGTCCGGAAGCACTTGTCTCTTCGAAAAGATATGGCCCTATGATAAATGAAGCCGTAAACCCGCAGCACACAGTGACCTTTTCAGGATGACGTAGTACTGGTTGATTTGCGTGTGGATTTTCCGTAGCTGATATTCGACAGTTCTATGTATTGACATATCCTGTGAGATGGAAGTGTGCTTCGTCTGTCGACAAAATCTTCCAGGGACAATCATTGTCCACTTCCACGCGAGCAAGGTCTCTCCTGCTGGCAGGTCAACAGGAAGCAACTCGTACACATGGGTAATTTTGAATGGATAGCGAAGAAGGATGTTTCGTAGGATTTTATGCACCGCGCTCACGATTATGTCCAATGTTCGGGCAATTCTCCATGCACTACACGTTTGCACACCACCACTCGTCTCTTCCTGCATTGCTGTGGCCATTGCTTCCACTGACGTCGAATAGATTCGTTTCCTTCCTCTACCAGGCTGCACACCAAAAGAACCAGTCTTTTCCAATTTACGAATCATTTTTTCCAGACCCACCTTTTTTCAAATCCTTCAGTGTCTGGAACTTTTGCAGAGTGATGTGTGCACAGCCATCACTCTTGTAGTACAACTTTACAAGCAGAGTGCGATCCTGCACTCAGAGAGTCATGGCGAAAGTCGCAGACGCGAAAAGAGGAAAAGCCGTGTACCCGGCGTGTTTGTACCAACTTCAGTTGGTCGTGTGCATGACAGTTGTTTTCATTTACGTATTCTGACACTTTTTTTCTTCTGGCATACGTTTCCCCCCTTCTCCGATAATATTCTGTTGCAATTTGACTTCATTCTGACCACTGGTGTTATGTCTACAGCGTTTTGAAAGTTTAATTATAATCACCCTGTATTTCATTCTAAAATCTTTCATTGTCCTGGCATATCATTTCATAGGACTCTGCTTGTACTGGACATAAGTCTTTATTTTGCAGGCAGTGTCTCCACTATGAGATCTAGAGTCCAACTGACCTAGTACACAGTACTGCCACGAGAGGGTGCTGCCACCCCTTCTGTGATGACTGCCTGCGCTGGGTTGCTGGAGAGAGTAAGGAAAGAGTGTACTTTATTTATTATTGTCGGTGCAATATCGCGATCTGTGTAAAATAGTTCTTTTGCCATTGAAAAGCTTGTCTGCAGAAAGAAAAGAAAAGGCAGACAGTGCTTCCACACTGGTGGAATCAGTAATTCGGCAGGTAAATTCGATAAGAGCCAATCATAATGCTCGATTCATTCACAAAACATTCTTTGTGCTGAGATATAGGAGCGTTTACAAACTGATTCGAACAAGATGGAGGCTACATATCTATGGAAATTTCTGAGAAAGCATGTGGTCAAAGGCAAGTAGAAACCGACCATCGATCTCCGGCAGGGATGTCGTCACCAATCCGCCAGTGTGGCATTAGGACATCTCCAGACCAGTAGCTGTATGATATCGAAAATTCTCGCCATTTTTCTCTTCCATAGGATAGTACTTCGAATTCTGTTTGCATAATTGTTCTGATTTCGCCCTGTCTGTGTTTAGACAGTGCTCTCTTTCCAAACAACAAGAATGCTTTTATGATTAAAGGTGTTTTCGTGTGCTTGCAGAGACATGATGAAGGCTTTTGGCGATGAGAACGTTTGTGTGTATGTTGAAAGCAGGAAGGGAACACGTGATGTCCCGATAGGATTACTTGGAGAAACCAGTCGATGTTAGACCTGTAACATCGGTATATACAGATTTCCGCACGCATGGGATAGACACAGCTCGAATGTCTCATTAGGGTCGTGAGGAAGACAAAGCAGCCTGTGCTATTATGGAAAGCATTGCAACATCTCTTTCGCCGCTGGACCACAGTTAGAGAAAGGTGAACATGCAGTGCTTATTTACATAGAGGTGTGATGTCGGTATCCATAGGTATCACGTGAGCAACAGTAAACAATCACGCACGTGGACCAGAAGATGACTTGGCGTTTATTCTGATAGACATGTGACGTCAGTATAGTACTTGAAGAAGTCTAACTGTGGAAGTGAATTTCAGATGCCGCCAGCAGTGGCGTGAGAGTGATGACTCGTGCTGGCTTGCATCCGGTGGTGGCTTGCATCCAGCTAGTTCTGCAAAGTGCTTGGAGCCTCTGATACGTTGCATGGGGGCTTAATTAAATGTTGAATGCAAATAATTTTAATTTCTGCTTTAGTAGCTGTCTGTCCGATTACGAAGTCTCGTAAACGGTTGGCCCTGACTAGTATTATTACGCTATCTGACTGCATAGAACAATAACAAAGAATGAAATGGAAATTTTCATTAACACAATTAATTAATTAAGTCCCCAGCAACTATAAAACCTACGAAACCAAAGCCCAAGTGTAACTGTTCTGCGTGTGGAAGTATGACTCAACGTACGCATCTGGCACGGTTCTTTTTCAATAACACAAGAAATTTTAAATATCATTTATACTGAATTAATTAAAGAAAATAAAAATACCATAATTACTCAAGAAAACCAGAATTACACTCGAATACAAGAACACAAGCCAGATGCTTTGTTGACTGAACCTGTAATGACGCATTATTTAAAACATGGAAATAATGAAAAAAAATGAAGTTTCGTTACCTTCATATATTGACCAAAATCACTCTAATCATTACAATATATCTCCACACCGATTCGCTATTACAACATCTCAACAAGAATTTTTCAGTATCACATCACAGCAAGCACATCTCAACACGAACTGACTACTACGAGCTCTCCCCAAGCACTGCCCACTACGACATCTCAATAATCACTCTGCCAGTGGAGGCGGGCGAACAATGCTCTCTAGCGATCTCTGGCGCTGTGGCTCAGTGTAGCCACCTTTCATATGCCCTTCCTCCACGGCTAGAATTTGATGGTATTTTTGCCAGCATTGGTGGTGAAAATACCACCAAATTCGTCAAAAAAAATATAGACAAAAATAAAAGATAATATTAATACGTAAATATCATATAACTAGATAAAATTTTGGCTTTGCACTGACCTTTCAATAACCTATTATATAGAATACAGTAAGCAATACAAATTCTTTCATACATGTGACTTTACATAATAGTTTACACAAGTATTATGTGGTTAAACAGTTCAATCAATAGCGTCAGCAATGACGAATATGTGCAGGTAAGAGTCTCATAACTTTCCACAAACAGTAATACACAAAAAAATCAGTTTATACAAATATTCACATAAACGCTTTCCATAGCCCATGAATAAGCAGTTGACAGTTCCAGCAATAGCACCCAGCAATGGTCAACAGGTGCAAAAACCAATAAGTAACATTTTTTCAATAGAAGCAGTCCATCAGTGGCACCCACAATGTTGATCAGGTGCACACAGCAACAGGTGACTTCATTTCAGTAGAAGCAATCCATCAGCGGCACCCAGCAATGTTGAGTAGGTGCAGACACCAACAAGTAACACCATTTCAGTAGAAGCAGTCCATTAGTGGCACCAGCAATGTTGATCAGGTGCACACAGCAACAGGTGACTTCATTTCAGTAGAAGCAATCCATCAGTGGCACCCAGCAATGTTGAGCAGGTGCAGACATCAACAGGTGACATCTTTTCATTAGAAGCAGTCCATCAGTGGCACCCAGCAATGTTGAGTAGGTGCAGACACCAACAAGTAACACCATTTCAGTAGAAGCAGTCCATTAGTGGCACCAGCAATGTTGATCAGGTGCACACAGCAACAAGTCACATTTCTCAGCAGAAGCAGTTCCATAAAATACACTGTCACTGATCACACTGTTCATCAGAGTTTATAAGCAGAAATTAAACATGTCCTAGTGGCACCAATATTGTAGAAAAGGTACAAGTAACGGTCCATAATTTTTACAATCACTGATCACATAGTTCATCAGCAGAAATTAAACATGTCCTTGTGGCACCAATCATGTAGAAAAAGTGCAAGTAACAGTCCATACTATTCACCATAACTACTGAGACAGTTCAGTCATGAACAATAGTTTGAATGCACATACAATTTCTTTAACAAATTGAAACGCGTACGTTTTATAGGCAGCGATGGTGAGGCACAGAATCTCTGACCAGAGGCAGTAGTAGCGAGCTGTCTGTCGAGGTACAGCAGTCTGTCGGCAGTTGTAGCCGAGTAGAGTTGCGGTCTAGTTGCCAGAGAGTTCAGTAGTGGTAGCCCAGAGCAGTCGGCGGGCGTCGGCACCGCAATGGTCGAGATTCAGGATGAGGTATATTTTTATTAAATAAGTATTCATGCAGCTTTGCGCTCATCAGATAATCTAGTGTATATTCATTGTAATTGACTTTAAAGAATCGCCCCAATAATAATTTTGATTTCAAAACAATTATTTAACAAAAAAAAAAATCATTTGATTCCCTTGCATTTCCTTAAAGAAAATTTTCAGATAACTTTAAAAAAAAAAATAGTTATTGCGATGCATTTCGTCCAAGCTGTGGCGCAGAATAAGAGCAGATATTTTTGACATGCAGTCATACTGAGGTAAGAAATTAATTCTGATTTTTGCACAGGGCCAAAGACCGACATTTCGGTTAAATTGAGTTTTGATTATCACTGTAGTTTCATTGTCATGGGATTATTTTACATTTTGTGTGGAGAACTTATACTTCGGTCAGATAGCTAATTTTTGTTTAATTGTCATTGTCATTAATATTTTTGCGGGAAGGTTACATTTGGCTCCCATTTCTAATAAATATTGTCTTTTTCGAATATTTTTGTGGGGAGGTTACACTTGGCGACACCCAGTCCAGGATCGTATTTCGTAGAGAATCTTTTGAAAAACAGTCAGATATCTGCTCTTATTTGCTTAAATATAATTATAATTTGGCGCAACGCTTTTACTAATTTGTGACTTTCTTTCTACAGGTCAACGGCAATTCGTTGCTCTGTTGTATTTTTGTGTTGTTTTTGCATTGTGCTTATTTCTTTTGTGAATAATTGTGACTATTGTGAAAAATGCCGCGAAAGACTGTGAATAGTGTATCGCGAGGTATTATGAACGAAACAACCGAATTAAATAACTTCATCAATAGTACTAGTGACACGCAGTGTAATGATGACAATCCTGCGTTCACTGACAATCAATGCGTTCCAACCACTAATGATGACTTCTGTCTTAATTATGAACAAACGAACTCGGTTATGTCCTCTGTTGATTTGACGACAATCAATGACGCGGGACGCTCTATTGTAATGAGCGCTGCCCAGCCTAACACAACCGGTTTACTAAATTCACGTGACGAACACACAAATTTGTCTAATGAAAATGAACAGGATACACAAAGTACGACGGATTTATTTAATTCCGAAATAATGTCTGACAGTACACATCCGACTGACAAACCTTTTTGTGAATCTCAGAATAACCAAATGGTTACACAAAATGAGACAATTCCAGATCCAGCATTGATTAACACAGAGAGCAGAAATGCTAATTTTTTATCGGATCCAATTATGGCATTTTTGCAACAAAATTTCAGACAACTTAGTGAACAGAACAAACAGTTTAATGAAAAACAAGACAAACTTAGTGAACAGGTCAGACAACAGAGTGAAAAACAAGACAAACTTAGTGAACAGGTCAGACAACAGAGTGAAAAATTAGACAACAATTCCAGGCAGCTTAGTGAACAAATTAGAGCCGTTGCCGCGCAATGTCATGACACTAAGGAACAGTTACGCGAGGAAATTGAGGCTTGTTCAAGAAAAAGTAGCGAAGAAATTAGGTCTGTAGCTCTGGAATTAAGGGAATCGCAAACAGCTGCAACAGAAACACTCAGAGACGAAATTAGCGGAGTCGCTAAACAATGCTCTGAAAAAGCTACACAATTACGCGACGAGTTTAAAGCAATGACAACAGAACTTTCGCGCACAATGGATGAAAAGATTGACGCGAAATTCGAACAACAGAATACTCAAATTAACGAACGTCTTAGTCTTCACATACAGAACAGTGATACGCGTTTCCGCAAATTTATTGATGATCAAAATAAAGTCAAACGTCAAGTCATGGAAACAATCACTGCACAGAGACAAGAAGACAAACGTAAGATGTTTGCGAAAGCAAAAACATACGTAGACAACAATATTGCTACAATGTCCGATAAAATTAATACCATCGAACAGTTGAACGCGGAATTACGCGATGAAATTTCTGATCTTAAATCAAAAACAGATACACATACAGCAGATATTCAGACAGTGACAGACAGATTTGAAGAATTAGAAATAACACGGGATTCCGATGTCGTCAAAGCTGACATTAAACAACTGAACGAAATTACACGTAAGTTGCAAAAACAGATTAATGCGTCCGATTCTAAAAACGATGATCAGGCAAAAATACTGACTGAAAAATATGATGAATTGGCCAGTCGTATTGATGCTATTGAAAGTACTAATGACAGCAAATCAGACGACACTTCACCGGTTTCATTTAATCAAACACCGGAATTTCAAAATCTACAGCAGACTATTAATGAGATAGATTCATCTAATAACACATTGCGTCGAAAACTGTCAAGTTTACAGCAGGAAGTAACAGAGTTGAAAAATATTTCGGTTAATAACGCATCACAGCAGACGCCACTTTGCGAACATTTGTCAGATTCGCGCAACGCGTGCAATTTGGGTAATCTACAAAGAGCACCCGACTTTGATTCCGAACAATCACAGTTCAACAGATTCTCTTACAACCATGAACCTGTTCCATCACACAGAGACGATAATTTCGATTACAAACATTTTCTGTCAGTGAGAAAGTTTAAAATATTTAAAAACGACAGAACACAGATTCACCCGCTAGATTGGATACAACAGTTTAGCTTTGCTTTTCCACCGACTTGGCCCGTTACGCACAAACTGGAATTTATTTGCAGCTTTTTGGAAGGCGAACCGGCAACTCGTATGAGGCCGATCGCGAGACAATGTTATTCAGTAGAGGAATTTCAGAATGCTTTTCTGTCAGCGTACTGGTCGAAGACGACACAGCGCGGAATTAAAGATCAGCTAATTAGTTTGCCAAATTATGAGAACACAAATTTTCCCAGTGTCACGCAATTTTTTGAGCACATGGTGCAACAAAACCAGTATTTAAGTGAACCCTATAGTGAATCCGCACTCATTCAATTATGTATCTCTAAATTACCACGGTCATTAAGAGTTTCACTTCTAACCGGTCAGCAAAAGGAAAATATTTCAGCATTCAGAGATCTGTTACAGCTCTTGGAAGTACAACAATCTGATTATTCGTTTGTCAACAAAAATTTTTCGTATAACAACCAAGGCCAGCAAACGTACAGCAATTATAATCAGACACGTAATCTCAATGGTAGAAGTGATAGACGCTTTAGGACTGACAACCACCAGAACTTTGGTAACAGACAAAATTCTAATTATCGGTATCGTCAAAATTATGAGCAACAGGAACCACATTTTGGTAACAATAGACGTTTTCCGCCACAACAACATGAAAGTCAGCCGGTTAGCATACCTAACCAACAATGGAATGCACAAGGTCAACCAGGCTTTAATGTTTCACCGCGTGCACGTGTAGTCCCTGATACAACAAATAGTAACGCACGGCAGCAAGGAAATAACTACGTACAGAGAAGACAGTATTTCAATTCCTATCGCAATGCACCGTATAGGAATGACTATCACGACAGACGTAAAAATAATGACGACAATTTTCAGCGTACATCTAACAACAGTCGGTCATACCAACAGCAGAATTATCCACAAGAACCTATTCTCATGAATGAACCCGACAGTAGGTATCATCCAGAGCGTAATACGTCTGGAAGAAGTAATAGAACTGTTCAAATAGTAGAAATGCCACAACGTCCTCCTGATAATAATAACACGTCAGATAGAATCTGACTAGATACTGTACAGGACGCATCTTCCAATAACACAAGCACTACCTTTGACACGCAAAATGTTGTTCACGAAAATGTAATTACTTTTGATGATATCAGAGACACTCTTTTGCAGGAAAGACCAGTTATTCAGAAAACCATTTCACATCCTGTCATCGAAATTAAAATTGGTTCATCGAAATTTTCGGCAGTAATCGATTCCGGATCACCTATGTCAGTAATAAATGAAGAAACTTTTAACGAGTGTAACAAAGAGAACACTTATCCTACATTACCTTTAGGCAAAACGAAAGTGAAAGGAGCAGTATCGAGTAAAGGAGTAGACGTTAAATTACAGACGCATTTATCATTTTGTATTGGAGGTCATACTTTTCACTCAAATTTTTGGATTGTTCCTTTATTGACAACAGACGTAATTTTAGGTACTAATTTTCTCGTACAACACGACGCAGTGGTTGATTTTCAGAATTCCTATTTAATGTTAAAAGATGAAAATGTGCAATTGGCTTTAGAATTTCAGCACTCATTATCGGCAGAAGAGGAAACAATTAATTGTACAGAGGTCATTTCAGTATCGCGTAACATAGACTGTAATCCCACATTGTTCACGGATACGTACGTACACAACTATAATACTCCAGACGAAACTGACTACGACGTAATGCAGATGATTTCTGATAAAGTTAAGCAAAGCAGTGCAAATACAGACGACGAACGAACGCAGTTACACAAAATTCTTTTACAGCAAGCTCCAGTTTTCGACAACATTCCTGGTACTATGTCCGGCTTTATGTATGAATTTCAAGTCAAACAACACGACACATTTAAAGCAAAGTATTATCCCATTCCATATATCCACAGAGAACAAGTTAAAAAAGAGTTGCAGGATATGCTTGACCAAGGAATTATAGAACCGGCAGTTAGTCCGTACATAAACCCGGTACATATTGTTAAGAAAAAAGATGGGTCACTTCGCCTTGTACTTGATTCACGTCACATTAATGACATTATTATTAATGAAACAGATCGACCACAGACTTTAGAGGAACTTCTACAAAAATTTCATGGTACTGCTATTTATTCCACATTAGATCTGAAATCGGGATTTTGGCAAATTCAGCTTCATCCGAATTGCAGAAAGTACACAGCTTTTCTCTGTTTCGGCGATTGTTATCAATTTTGCAAATTACCATTCGGTTTAACTATTTCTTCTGCAGCTTTTATTCGCGGTTTGAACACAATACTTCCGACAGAACTTAAAGACAGAATTACGACGTACGTAGATGACATTCTTATCGCAGAAGCTAACTGGTCCGAACACAATATGATTTTAGAACGACTGTTGCAAACTTTTCATGCACAAGGACTAACAGTTAACCTCAGTAAATCGCATTTTGGTAAAACTTCTATAAAATTTCTTGGACACGTAATTTCAGCAGAAGGCATTGCGCCTGATCCAGAAAAACTTCAAGCTCTACGTGACATTACTGTTCCTACAACGAAGAAACAATTACGCAGTTTTTTGGGTTTAATTAACTTTTTTCGTAAATTCATTCATCACTCTGCATTAGACACACCTAGATTATGCCAATTAACAGGTAAAAACACTATTTGGTCATGGGATAAGCAAGCACATTCTGAATTCGTGAACCTGAAACATGCTTTGTTGAATGCTCCACTTTTATCGCACCCAGATCTTACTCGAAATTTTTCTATTGCCACCGACAGTTCCAACACAGCTTTAGGTGTACATATTTTTCAGGAAATTGAAGAAGATGGTTCTACAGTAATTAAAAACATCGCATTTGCAAGTCGCATTCTCTCACCTGCTGAACGAAATTATTCCGTCACACAATTGGAAACATTATGTGTTGTTTGGGCTTTTACGAGATTTCGGCACTTTCTTTATGGCAGACATACCACCGTTTACACAGATCACAGAGCTATTCAATTTTTACTTTCAGCTAAATTTACTCACGACAGATTAAGTAGATGGAAACTTTATTTACAGGAATTTAATTTTACGATAGTTCACATTCCCGGCACACAAAATGTTATAGCAGACGCACTTTCGCGTTCTCTCAGCAACAATCAGCAAGACGTAGCAACCAACTTCTGCAAAGCAAATTTCAGCGTCATGTACATTCAACAAGTTGCATTTGAAAATTTTATTTCATCGTCATTACAGGACATAGCACGAGAGCAAAGCAAAGACAATGTGTGGAAAGAAATTAAACACCTGTGGCAAGATAAGAATAATGTTACGATTAGGAATCACTACACTGTACGCAATGACATTCTGTTTCGCCGCTCTCATCCAGACAGCAACAATTGGTTATTATGCATTCCTGACGAACTGATTAACAAATTAATATGGTACACGCATTTAAGTTACGCACATTACGGAACAAGAAAATGTTTTCTTATAATGAGACAGAACTGTTATTTTTCGAACATGGAAAAACGTATACGACGAGTTTTAGCGTCATGTAAAATTTGCCAGAAAGCTAAGTCTGACACCACTTCACACATTCCTCCATTATATCCCATTGTACCTGTTAAATTAAGACATATGGCCGCAGTAGACATTTTTGGTCCAATTCCGAGAACTAACAGAGGTTTTTGCTACATCTTTGTCGCTGTTGAACTCACTTCAAAATTTGTTACCTTCACTCCGTTACGCAAAGCTACTGCTAAAACTGTTTCGAAAGCATTTGTAAAACATTTTCTATTTCATGTAGGGCATGTGATGAGAGTAATTTCAGATAATGGATCACAATTTCGTTCTGCTATATGGACACGCATGTTACGAGCTAGAAACATTTCTCCGATCTATATATCCAAGTACCACGCTTCTTCGAACCCTTGTGAACGATTAATGAAAGAAATTGGCAAACTGTGTAGAATATACTGCCACAAAAGACATGTTAATTGGGACACACACATACACTCATTCCAAGATGTAATTAATTCCATTCCAAATGAATCCACTATGCTATCTCCGTCTGTAATACTGAAAAACGTTGAACCACCAAACAAAATCAAAGAATTAGTAACATTTCCTACATCTCGTCGATTACGACACCACGAAATAATTGACATTGCGCTGAACAACATCAAACGTGCCGCAGAGCGCCGGAGAAGACAGCAAAAACAGGTTTGTAGACGCCGAGACTTTCACATTGGACAGAAGATATTAGTACGTACACACTATTTATCCAGCAAATTAAAAGGTAAGTGCAGTAAATTTGAACTTCTATACGCAGGTCCATATCGGATTCGCAGCATTCCTCACCCCAATGTTGTACACGTCGAAACTTTGAGAACCAGAAAATCGAAAGGCAATCACCATATCTCCAATGTTAAACCGTTTATTGAATGAACATACTTTATGATTTATCACACTGTAATACATTTTCCAGATATTTATGTGAACAATTATTGATGATTATCGTATTTTTTCTTGGCAAGTGCCCGGCAAGGTAAGGTTAGCAGGTCGCTCTTCTTGTCGTTACACATCAGACCGTGCATATTTTCCAGATGAACTTACACATTTTATGACCACTTATGCAATTATATTCACATTACTAATTACTGATGATTATCGTATTTTTTCTTGGCAAGTGCCCGGCAAGGTAAGGTTGGCAGGTCGCTTTTCTTGTCGTTACACATCAGACCGTGCATATTTTTCATTTTTTGTATGTATGATTGTTTTTACGTTTTGTTTATATGCACTGTGAACTAGTTAAGGTATAACACACACCATTTGACTTTGACATTTTGCCCTATGATATCTCAACATCGTGACTGTTTTACATTTTCTTCTTTTGCTGCTGCATTGTGATATTCTCTGTACATTTTTTTTTGCCTTTGAACACTGTCTATGCTTTTGACATATTACGTTTTTTTTTGTCATGTTATGCTGTATGCTTAATTGTGTCACCATTAACCAATCATTATCTGATGGGTATATGATTTAAATACAAGACATTAATCTTTGTTCATCAGTTTCATAAAGAATGATGCGTAAAGGAAAGAAATTAAACAGAAATGGGAATTTCAACTACGGAATAGATGAAAGAAGATACAAAACCTTATGAGGACGAGTAAATGGATCAGAATTAACAAGCATTAACAAGAATATAATATACACATCGAAGAATAGCAGTCTTAACTAATTTTTTCTTTCAGAATACAAGGCGATTGATGCAAGCTGTCAGACAGAACTACACATCTTAGTTTTAAGTGATATAATATGCTAGAGATAAAGAATAGTTGTGTGATGAATAATGAAGTGATTTTGCAGATGATAATGAATGCTGATGAAGAATAATGATGAAGAATATGCTACTATGAATAATGAAGTTTTTTCTTTACAGGTGATGATGATAATGATGGAGTTATGATGATATGAATAATGAAGTTTTTCTTTACAGATGAGGATAATGTTGAAGTTATGTATTTATGCTATGTAGTTATTTAAGTATTTGTTGCAGTTTGCTTTGACAGCAGGTGTTATATTGCATAGTAGGATGACTGAAGATTATGGAAAGGACAGCTATGGAACACATTTTTTATACACATTTCACTACTTGTTAATTCGAAGTTCACTACTTTTCAGCATAGTCTACGTTTCTTCTTTCAGCTTAATAATCCATTTTGTATTTTCCAGCAGAAGCTTTTCATGATACTTACTAAACCTGTTACCTATTATACCGTTCTAATACTTGCATTTTTATTTTTACCCATTTGTGTCTATAATTTATAAATGTGATCACATATACTGCCTTGTTTCATAACCTTGCTACAGCTGACTCATGACGAATGACGTTACCTATCCTCATTTGCAGCAATAGGTCAAAAGCAAATATTGTTATGCCTGAGCAATTAATTATCGATCCCAACGCAATGCATTGCTAACAAAAATGTATTACCAGTCCCAAATAATGATAGCAGTTTAAGAGAATTCTGTGTAATGCTGATCAGCTATGAATAATGTCACCTGAAAAATGATTGCTACTGATTACTGTATTGAAATGAACATTAATTAATTATGCTTTGTAACTGGGAAAAGAATGCTAGTGATTACTGTATTGAGATGATTACTGTATTTAAATGACCAATGATTAATTACTAATGCTTTGTAACTAGGAAATTAATGCTACTAATTACGCTTTGTAACTAGGAATTGAATGCTACTGATTATGCTTTGTAATTTGGAAAAGAATGCTACCGATTACTGTATTGAAATGACCAATGATTAATTACTAATGCTTTGTAACTAGGAAATTAATGCTACTAATTACGCTTTGTAACAAGAAATTAATGCTACTAATTATGCTTTGTAACTGGGAAAAGAATGCTAGTGATTACTGTATTGAGATAATTACTGTATTTAAATGACCAATGATTAATTACTAATGCCTTGTAATTAGGAAATTAATGCTACTAATTACGCTTTGTAACAAGGAATTGAATGCTATTGATTATGCTTTGTAATTTGGAAAAGAATGCTACCGATTACTGTATTGAAATGACCAATGATTAATTAATTACGCTTTGTAATTAGGAAATGAATGCTACTGATTACGGTATTGAAATGAGCAATGACAATGTTGTCTGTAAAACAATTAATGAACATTTTTCTGTAATACTACATAAATGGTACAGAAATGTTCAATAACTAGGCTATGGATACCGCAAACTACTAATGTAATCAAAACTAGTCTATGATATAATGTCCTTCACCTTCTGACCTAACTACCTGGAATTATTGTAACATCCATTTGTCTTGTCCATCCTCATTATCATGGAGCACTATATTTGGTTTTTGCACTAATTCTACGTTGGTGTGCCTCTTACGAGCGTGGTGTTGACACGACATGCTGTCCACCACCGTAAGCGACGAAGACGTTATTATGGTCCCACTGTTTGGTGTACCTGGCATACTGCCAAATGATAGCATGGAATATTACTACGACGTTTCAGTGTCTTGATACGCTGATAAATACTTCTGGGAACGGAACTGCAGATTGTATCACTTAGTGTTGTGATTCTGTGGAAAGATATGGACTTTCAGTGCAGCTGTGTGCAAACTAAAGTGCTACAACCATGATGCAATCCTTTCCTTTCCTCTCCTAATAGTGAAAATCATTTTAGCTAACATCATTTATGTTCATGGCCTATACATTTTTTTCGATTTGTTGAACT